>NC_140490.1:81621256-81778756 GCF_964271855.1 Acomys minous | reverse complement strand
TCCTCTTTTTACTTTTTATTTTGAGATGGGGCAGCAGTCATAGGACAAGCTGGCCCAGAAATGAAGCCCCTCCCACTTTAACCACTAGCTGTGGTGACCTCCACGCCTAAAATAAGCCTTTTCTAACGGTCCCCATTAACGGGGTAGCGCCGCTCACCCATGGCCTCCACCAGAGGACAATGTTTCCGGTGTCCACAGTGGCTGAGGGTGACCGCAGTCTCCACCTCAGTCACCCTAAGAACCAGCATGCCCCCACCTACTGCCCTGATGTCCAGAGGCCAGAGCTCTACCCCAGCCCCTCACTGGGGGGTTTTAGGCAGAGGCTGTCCCCCTGAGCCATGCCCCCAGTCAACCAGGGTATTCTGGGTAGGGGCTCTACCTCCCCCCCCCCTCCCCACCTTCACTTTGAGACAGGGCTCCACTAAGCTCCCCAGGCTGCCTTTGAACTCATGTCCATTCCGCCTCCCCAGCGCTGGGGTTACATTGACCACCAGACACAGTTTGTTGGGCTAATTAAGGAATACATTACTTGGGTCAGGAGGATGGTTCAGTGGCTGAAGGTGTTAGCTGCGAAAGCTGGTGGCCCGAGGTCGATCCCGGACCCCCACACTGGTGGGGGAAAGACTTGATCCCTGTGGGTCGTCTTCTGACTTCCAAATGCACACGCGTGCACCCACACACACACACACACACACACACACACACACACACACAAACACGGCATGCACGCACACAAACATGCACACCCTCACACGTGCAAGCATGAGCACAGACACACGCAAGCACGCTCGCGCGCATGCACCGCACCGCACTTGCACGCCACCTGTCTGGGCCAAGCTGTAGCCCGATGCTGAGCCCTGCTTAGGCGCGCGCGCGGGTGCTGGCATCTCGGACCCGCGGCCTCACACGTGCGCCCTTCCAGCGTGACCAACAGTGGGAAGACCACCCTGACCAACAGCCTCCACAAGGCGCTGCCCAACTGCTGCGTGATCCACCAGGATGACTTCTTCAAGGTGGCCGCCCGCGGCGCGCGTGGGAACGGGGTGGGGCAGCTGGAGGGGCTGGGGGCAGAGCGTTCCCGTTGGCCCCGCCTGCCGCCAAGGGGATCGATCAATCCTCTATGCCGGGCAAACTGGCAGGCTGATGGGGGCGAGGGTGGGAGAGGGGGGGCGCTGTCTTCACTGTGGCATGCTGGGCTGGGGTTTTGTTTGTTTGTTTGTTTGTTTTGTTTTGTTTTGTTTTTTACCCATGACCCCTTGTGCTCTCTCTTCTGTGCTATGGGCTCAGGAGGAGTGACAGGCGATGGCTAGAAAGTCTGTCCAACCTCCACAGCATTAGGGACCCCAGAGTTCCCCGGGCTCGCTGTGGGGCCACCCCAGAGGGTTGAGGTGGGCTGGGCGGGCGCAGGTGTGAGCCCGGGGCTTGGGGTCCTGTGTGTTTCAGCCCCAGGACCAAATAGCAGTCGGGGAGGACGGCTTCAAACAGTGGGACGGTAAGAGCAGCGCCCCCCCTTGGCTCCCCGCCACACACACACTGCTGGGGTGCGGGTGCGGGTGCGGGTGCCGCTCTGAACCGGGCTGTCTGTTCTAGTGCTGGAATCTCTGGACATGGAGGCCATGCTCAGCACGGTGCGGGCCTGGGTGAAGGATCCACGCAAGTTCGCGCGTGCTCATGGCGTCAGCCTGCAGCCCGGCGCCTCGGACACTCACATTCTCCTCCTCGAGGGTTTCCTACTGTACAGCTACAAGTAAGCATCGGCCTTCCAGAGCCTCGGGCTGACTGTACCCACCCTGCTGTGCGAGCCTAGGAGGAGCCTGGGATGTCGCTTTAGGCCACGGAGGATGTGGCACGAGACCTGGGGGGGTGGCCCCAGGGATGCCAGCTGACCGTGTCCCCTACTCTCTGGCCAGGCCCCTGGTGGACTTATACAGTCAACGCTATTTCCTGACCGTCCCATATGAGGAATGCAAGAGGAGGAGAAGGTAGGTTGCCGTGGGTACGGGGGTGTCCCTGGGGTGCAGGCTCTGGCCGTGGGCTCTTTGGTGACCCCCGCGCTCTGTGGTGGGAGCCCAGAATCCCAGGCCTGGACACTGCCCACACTCACCCTTCCCCAGACATCTCAGCCTCAACGGTGGCAAAATGTGGAAGTTGGGGGTCCCCCAGCCACAGCCTTTGCCTAGGGACGTGATCCCCGACCCCCACGCCTGTCGGCCGGGTCTGCCTTGGCATCCTATGGCGGGTCTTGTGTTCCTTTCTCTCTACAGTAACCGGAGTTACACGGTCCCCGATCCCCCTGGCCTCTTCGATGGTCACGTGTGGCCCATGTACCACAAGTATAAACGGGAGATGGAGCAGGACGGAGTGGACGTGGGTAAGTGCCAGCACGAGGCCTGGTCAGGCCTCCCCCACTCCCTGCTGCTTAACGTGGAAGTCCCTCTGCGGCTCTCGCCCCACTCTCTCTTGCTGCTCCCTCCTGGGCTGAGTGCGCCCCAGGCCTGATCAGGCCCTTTCCGGTTTCAGTCTATTTAGACGGCATGAAGTCCCGTGAGGCGCTCTTCCGTCAAGTTCTAGAGGATGTACAAAACAGACTGCTGAACAGGTCCTAACGGGACCAGACATGGGACAGCCAGGCCTGGGATTTTTCTGGCTGGACACGCAGTGGCTGTTCCCCTCTGGGAGGCGTGTCTGCTGCGCACACCTTGAGACTTTGTAGCAACTCAGTATTAAAGTGAATCCTGGTTTTGTTTTGGTTTGGTTTTTTTTATACCCCTGGTGCCTTGCGTGGTCTGTATGAGTGGATGAGTCGATCCCCGGGGCACCCTGTGCTGGTACCTGGTGGCCTCTGAGGTTGATATCGAGAGTGACGGACATTGACCACCTCCACTTGTCCGTAACCTTGTTGATGTGCCTCAGTTTCCCCAAAGGAGATATTTCCTATTAATTTGGCTGAGGAGAAAAACTGATCTCCCCTAATGCAGACAGGCACAGGGAGGTTGCCTTTAGCACCTAAGCACAGGGCAAGACGGTGTGTCCAGCTGGGGTTGCTGCTCTGTCTGAGAAGGTTGAGATTCTAGAGAGTTCCTGAGGGAGTCCTGAGACCTTCTTTCCCTCACCTCAGCCTCCCTCTACCCTGTTCTAGAACCAAAGCCAATTCTCGGGCTGAAAGGTTATTTGGGATCTCCCATGATAGCCATGTAACTCACTCTGCTTGTCCTGGACCCTAGCACATCTCCTGAGCCATGCCTCGAGGTGACATTTTATCACTCACAAAAGGGTGCTGGAATGTGGGCAGGAGGGAGGCCAGAGAGTCCATTCTTTTGCCTGAGGGCGGCACCTCATGTGGAATTGCAATGACAGAATCCCAATTATGTATAGGAAAAAAAAAAAAAAAACGGGGCTGGAGAGATGGCTCAGTGGTTAAGAGCTCCACCTGCTCTTCCAGAGGTCCTGAGTTCAATTCCCAGCAACCACATGGTGGCTCACAACCATCTGTAATGTGATCTGATGCCCTCTTCTGCAGATAAAGCACTCATATACAATAAATAAATAAATCTTTAAAAACAAAACAAAACAAAAACCCGCTATATATGTGTAGATGGATAGAGTGATTGAGGAGAGGATAAATGGGTGGGTAGACAGGTGGGTGGGTGGGTGGCTGGTGGACAGATGGCTGAACAGTAATGCTCTGCTAAGTTGCAAGCCTGAGGCCTCTTTGGCTACACGAGACTTTGAAAATAAAATAATATAAAGTAATAAAATAAATTATGAATTCCGCTTTCTTTTTTCTCTTCTCTCTCTCTTTTCTTTTTCTATTTGTTTTTGTTTTTCGAGACAGGGTTTCTCTGTGTAGCATTGTCTGTCCTGGACTCGCTTTGTAGACCAGGCTGGCCTCGAACTCACAGAGATCCGCCTGCCTCTGCCTCCTGAGTGCTGGGATTAAAGGCGTGCGCCACCACGCCCGGCATCTGAATTTCATTTTCTAGCACTTGGGTTTTACAGACCTCAAACTTAAGGGTGTTCCGGTTTGCTTTGTTTTGGGACGGGGTTCCTGTAGCTCAGGTAGGGCTTGAATTCCCGGGCACGGTTCCATCTCCTGTTTCATCCCAACCTCAGTATCTGTGAGAGAGACCTGCCTTGTGCTGTGGCAGGTGTGGGGGTTCCGGGCTGTGGAAGTAACGTGACCAACACGGGGAGGGAAGGGTCGTAGCGCGCGGCTTCAGGGACAGGACTGAGCTGACGCCGTGCAGAACCGGAGCCGGTGTCCTGGTTGCCAAGCCTCGGCCTCTGTCCCAAGCACGCTCTGTGGTCAGTCATCTGCTGACCACTTCCCCCAAAATAGCTTAGCATGAGACAGGGACACGGGAGAGGTGGCCTCGGGGCAGCCAGAATCCTGCCTGTGCACTCAGACACCCCGGACGCGATTCATAGAATAAAGACGGAACAGGAGCCCAGGAGGGGTCGCTCAGCGGCTACACCACTCTCTGTTCTTGCAGAGTTACCAGGATTCAGTCCCCAGCACCGACGTGGTGCCTCACAGCCATTTGTAAGTAAAGCTCCAGGAGGCCACTTATTGCCCCCTTCTGGCCTCCGTGGGTACTGCACACATGGGCACAGACCAAAAAAAAAAACAACAAAAAACGCAAGCAAAATATCTATATACAGAATGAAAAAAAAAAAAAAAAAACTGGAAAGGAATAAACTGGGGGCCAGTAAGAGGGTGCAGCAGGTAAAGGGGCTTGACTTGCTACCAAACCTGATGGCTTGAGCTTCATCCTCAACACACACGTGGTGGAAGGAGAGAGTCATCCCTACAGGACATCATCTGGCACATACTGTGGCATGTGCGTGTCCCCCGCCCCCAAGCACCCACACACACAATGTAATATAAACATTTTAAATGCTGAGACCAGCGTCGGTCGTTGGCTTGCTCAGCCTCCCCAGAATGTCCCGTGTCCTTGGGGCTCCCCTCACCCTCAGCTCACCCCCCAGGGGGGAAGCCGCTGTGGCTTGTGATTGACTTATTACTTGTACCACATCTGTGGAGCCCAGAGAGGGCAAGGTGCTTGCTCGGGGTCAACTCAGCAGGGACAAGATTTGGGCCCAGGTCTGTGGCTTTCCCCTGCTGAGCAGGCAGGGCCTCGGTGTGCACTTCAGACCCAGACCGCCTGGGGAAATCCCCTCACTGACTTTCCAGAGTACCAGAGGGTGCCAGGAACACCTGCTCACCCCAACCTTGTCCTAGCAAGCCAGCCAGCCCAAGGCCTTCAGCGGTATCCATTAGCAGATACGGCCCTCTCATGGCACCCACAGAGAATCAAGCCCCCCACAAACACTCCAGATGCCACCAGTACCCCTAACTGAGGGATGGGACAGCCTGGGCCAGACACAGGACACCCCAATATCACAGCTCTAAGGAACAATGAATGAATGGGTTCTATGTGGCCAAGGATCTTGAGGCTCAGAGGACACTGAGTCCCTTGTCCAAGGTCTGTCATAAAAGGTGGTCTTAGGCTGGGCCTTCTGACCTATGGTGACCACCCCCTCGCACTCACTCTGCGGTGGAGGCAGGAGGATCAACTTTTCAAGGTCATCCTTGGCTACACAGTGAGTTGAAGACTAGCCTGTCTCAAAATAAATACATAATTTTTTTTAAAAAGTAGCTGGGCAGTGGTGGCGCACACCTTTAATCTCAGCACTTGGGAGGCAGAGGCAGGCGGATCTCTGTGAGTTCGAAGCCAGCCTGGTCTACAGAGTGAGTCCAGGACAGCCAGGACTACACAGAAACTTTGTCTCAAAAAAACAAAAACAAAAACAAAAAATTAAAATAGAGGCTGGAGAGACGGCTCAGAGGTTAAGAGCACTTGCTGCTCTTCCTCCAGAGGTCCTGAGTTCAATTCCCAGCAACCACATGGTGGCTCACAACCATCTATACTGTGATCTGGCGCCCTCTTCTGGCCTGCATATATACATGCATGTAAGGCAGTCATATACATAAATACAGTTTTTAATTATTATTTTTTTAAACCCTCAGGTTGGTGGTTGTGTCCTCCTGCGGGTCCTGGGGGACAGATGGGGTCACGTGTGGCTGTAGCACTGGGGGAGCTCCAGGCACAGAGTGGGTGGAGTCAGGGACAGTGCTCACCACCCTCTGGAGACCAGGATGCCCCACACAGAGCACCCAGCCAGACATCCCCACAGAATGAACTCAAGGTTACTTGGGCTCCAGTATGAGTCACTGGAGAGCCTCACAAATGCTTTTTTTTAAGTTTCCAAGACAGGTTTTCTCTGTATAGCTTTGGCTGTCCTGGACTCACTCTGTAGACCAGGCTGGCCTCGAACTCACAGAGATCCGCCTGCCTCTGCCTCTGTGTGCTGGGATTAAAGGCCTGCGCCACCACTGCCAGCCTTCCCAGCTTTTCTTGACCCACCACTCACCCCTAGAACTGTCACCCCACCAACCCCCACACAACCTATGTCCTAGTAGCCATGCAGAGACTGAGGTGACAGCTTGGTCAGGACCTGGGAGTACGTGACAGTCGGCCCTCCCCATCCTGTGCTGTCAGGTCACCGCCACCCTGCCACCTGTCACTGACATCAGCCAGCAGAGCTCTCAGTCAGCACTTACACCCCAGAGCCCCACCTGGGGTCCCCAAGGGCCGGGGAGGTGGGGCATGCTCAGAACTGAGTGGAGGGCCAGCCAATGCTGGAGGGGAGGGGCCGACAGAAGCCACCACCTTCTGGTGTCCCCAGGCCACCCATCCTGCCACCCCCCCCCCCCCCGCCTCCCAGATCTACCAGCTGACTCTTAAGAGGCTGCGAGAAATGTCCAAGAAATGATCATCTTGTCTCCTCGTGGCTCCAGCTACCAGTAGGTCTGCTGCAAGGGACTTGGGGCTGGAACTGGGGGACACATCTTGGGGTCCCATCTATGCATGTGAGACAGCCACAGAATATCTTTAGTCAGGGGTTGGAGGACGCCTTTGGTCCCAGTGCTCAGGAATCAGACACAGGAGGATCTTAGTTCAAGGACAGCCTGGACACAGCAAATTCCAGGTCAGCCAGGGCCACAGAGACGCTCTCAGAAAAACAAAAACAAACAAACTAAACTAAAAAAACAAAGGTGGCTTTAAACTATAGAGGCCCAGGGAACTGCATACCCCGAAAACTGGGGTTGGGGACAGAGGGAGTCCCCTCTTTGGTCCCCCAGCTGTTCACCACCCACACCAAGACATCCATGCATTCTTGGGGACACTTGGGTGGGATGGGGTGACCCTGGTTCTGCACCCAGCTGGATGCCACCTCCTCCTTCCACCCATTATCCCAGAAGTCTCTGGAACCGTCAGGGTCTGTGTTTCATTCATCCTTCGTTTTAACACAATTCTTTGACTTTATGGGGTCACCACGGCCGCGTGAGGGCTGCGTGAGGGCCAAGGAGAGGAGACGGTTGGTGTACTTACTTTTAGGATCTCAGGGGTTGAAGGAGCCGCGGGGGGCTGGCAGGCTTGGCTTTATAGCCACGTACCAGGCTCCCCGTCAGGTTATTAATATCGTGAGGGAGCGTCTTGCCCGAGTATGGTCATGAGCCGAGCAGCGTGAACGTGGCCGGGCCGTGGCCTCTGTGAACACCTGTTCCTGGCTGTGACGGGGAGGGGTGTTAGTGATGGCAGGGTGGGGCAAAACAGTGCTCTCTGACCTTCAAGAGGCTCCCCAAACCGCAAACAGAGCTGGCTGTGGTGACACTGGCCTGCCCCTCAGCACTTGGGACTTGTAAGCCTGGGCTACATACAGGGTTCAAGGCCAGCCTCGGCCACGGGGAGTTCCAAGCTATAGAGTGAGCCCCAGTCTCAAACATATCCAAACAAGTCAGTTGGCTATTTGAGACTTAATCCTTAAACTCATGACCTGGGGTGTTTGGTTACACACTTTAGAGGCACCAGGACTCTCTGGCCCCTGCAGAAGTGGGTTTAAAGGAGTGTTGGACTGGGCCAGGCTCGGAGGCAGGAGCCTGCCATTCTCTAGGCTGTGCTCAATCAACTGTTGTCAGCTTTACCCGAAGCCACGAGCTGATCCTCATAATCGGGTTGAGCCTGGAGTGGTGGCGCACGCCTTTAATCCCAGCACTCGGGAGGCAGAGGCAGGTGGATCACTGTGAGTTTGAGGCCAGCCTGGTCTACAAAGTGAGTCTAGGACAACCAGGGCTACACAGAGAAACCCCATCTCAAAAAACAATAATAATAATAAGAAAAAAAGGGTTGAAACTCCAATATGGAAACAGGAGCCTGGTGCGCACACCCATAGCTGGCATATCCCCACTCCTTCACATCCAGCAGAGCAGCTCTGTTCTGGAACATTCCACGTCTGCCTGCAGCTCGGCCTTCGCTCAACTTAGCTAATATAAGATTGTGCCAAATAAGGCTCCATTTCTGGCTCTGAGTGTTATCACACGTTCATATTTTGGGTATCAGGGCTTATTAGGAAAGCATGTGAATGTGGCCTATGGCAACCGCCTTAACTTTTATTTACTTTCGTTTTTTTGAGACAGGGTTCCAGCTGGGCGTGGTGGCGCACGTCTTTAATCACAGCGCTCGGGAGGCAGAGGCAGGTGGATCACTGTGAGTTCAAGGCTGAACTGCTATGGGGTGTGAGCCTTGAACCAGGTCTAGCTGACTCGGGGCCCGGCTGCGGCTCTCTGCTGCCACCCCAAGGTGACTTTGCATACGACAGCGTCTACATAATCGCCGCCGGCTGAGGGACGGGCGCCTGGCTGTGACAGTCCGTTCAGGTCCACTGTACAGAACCTAGGTGGATTAGCGAGGGGGAGGGGGGGGAGGGCGCGCACTTTTACTATAAGGACAGGTGACCTAGATCCCCAGGAACACCAGGCAGGACTCAGCTGAGTATGCCCGAGGGGCGCTGACTGTTCCTCAGGCAGGATGGCGTTGCAAACTACCTCAAGGAATCGTCCCGCCTCAGGCGCCAAGAGCTGGCACAGCAGCTGACATCCTTAGTCTTGGAGTCTTACTACACTGTCCTCCAGGTACCCCTACCTGCAGTGTCCTGTTCAGGGCTGTGTGCTATCCGGGGCTACCGCTTTACCAGCGTTCATCTCGCGTGTCTGTGTGTGAACTGTGGGTGCACGGTGCAGACAGGATCTCCTTGGCGGCGTGGAGGGGAAAACCTTGGGATCCTGCGTGTTGTTCGCACTCACCCTCCCTGCAGGGCGTGGAACACACGCAGCAGTGCGTGGAAAGCAGCTTTATTCCGGGGGACGCGCGCGGGGTGCCGGATTCCCTGGGGGCGGGGCGGGTGCCGGGGCCCCCAGGTTCCGAGGCCACAGCCTAGCGTACGCCACACTCGGCCTGCAGCCGCTCCTGCTCCAGCGCGCGCACCAGGTCGCGCACAAACTGCACCTCGGCGGCCACCTGCGCGGCCAGCGCGTCGTAGCGGTTCTCCAGGCGGCACAGGCGGCGCTTCAGGCCCCCGGCGCCCAGCAGCGCCGCTCGGGCCTCCTCCTGCGCGCGCGTGCGCAGGGCCTCGGTGCGCCCCAACTCCGTGCGCAGGCGCCGCAGGTCGCGGCCCAGCCCCGCGCTCCCGTCGCGGCAGCGCGCCTCCCGCTGCTCGGCGGCCGCGCGCAGCGCGCACACGCGCTCCCGGCACTGGCGCCGCCCCCGCTGCAGCTCGCGCAGCCCCTGCTCCGCCGCCGCCACGTCCTCCAGCACGCGCGAGAAGCGCTCGAAGCTGGCGTAGCTCGTGTTGCGCGGCATGCTCGAGTGTGACTTGAGGCTGTACTCGCGCAGGCGCGCCGCGCGCAGCCGCCGCCGCTCCGGCTTCCGGGCACCATCCTCGCGCCTGCGCACCTGCGGGGAGCGGAGCTGCAGCATGGGGACCAGGCCGCCCACCCACCTGCCCGCTCCCGGGGGTCCCAAGGCCTCACCTTGATCCAGGAATGCTCCAGGCTCTGCGCAATGGTCATCCTCCTCCTGCGAAGTGCAGTGGGTCAGCTCTCAGGTAATTTTACCCAAAGAATCCCACGTGACACCATCAGAGCGATGCAGGTCGGGGGACCCCACCATGACCCAAGTCACCCATGAGTGCCTCACCCCAGTAGGTGGAAAAGCCAGACAGGCAATGGCACTGTCACCCATGAAGCTCCTGCCACCCCAGCCCGGAGGTGGGCTTGTTCTGCCAGCCCCGTGGGATTGTATTAGGAGCCGTGGACACTAGAGCCACGGAGGCTGTAAAGGCTGGTGGTGAACCAGGCAACTAGCCGGAAGGCCAGCCTGGGCTACAGGAGACCTGCCTCAGAAATACAGTAGAAAAAACACCCATAAAACAAAATGGAGCGGCCAGCCGCCCAGCCTACTTGGGGTCTTTGACCAGCAGCCTGCGGATGAAGTCCTTGGCCAGCTCACTGGTGCTGCTGAAGTATTCCTCGTCAAAGTCGTAGTTCACTGCCGAAATGTTTGTCAGCGTCTCCTGCTTGGTCTCCCCCAGGAACGGGGACGCCCCGCTCAGGCTGCACGGAGACAGAGTACATGGCGAGCCGGGGGGATAGCTGGTGGGGGGCCAACGGCCCCGCAGCCCCCACTGGTTAGTCTGTAACCTTGACACAGCTAGAGTCATCTGGGGAAAGAGGCCTCTCCGGGGAGAATGCCTGTGGGGTCTTGGAAACGGATGTATCACATTAGAAGGCCAACTGGGGCGTCCCTGACTATCCCGCACACTGGCCCCGGGTGGAGAAGAGAACCATCTCCAACGGAAGTGGGACAGATCCCAGACCAGGTTCAACACCGAGGAGCTAGGAACATACACTTCCCCCGACCCCACCCCACCCCGTAAGGGGCTGGGGGCGTGGTCACGGGTGGAGCTACACCTAGAATCGCTCAGGGAGGAGCTGGGGGTGTGGGGCCAGAAATACAGCCAAGGTCACACAGTGTGCAGCTCTTCCTGGCGCTCTCTCAGGGCCTGTGCAGCAGGTCCCAGCCCTGACCCTGGCCCCTAGAGCAGGTGCAGACTGAGGCCCCTCTTGGGCACTCACAGGATGTAGGTGATGACGCCGATGCTCCTGCAGGGGGCAGAAAAGACCAGTCAGGATGGCCGTGCGGCACTCCATGCCCAGGACATAGCCTCTACCCCCACTCCCCGCAACCCCACCCCCTCAGTAGGGCTAGGGCTTCTAGAGTGTCATCAGAGTCAATCAGAGGGTCTCCTGAGCACGTGGGCACGCAGGACCTCAGGATTGACACTGTCCAGCATCCTCCCGACCCTCTCTGGCTGCAGTGAGCCCCCTATCCTGTGTCCTGGGGGACCCTCAGGGGCATGCGCCTGCAGCCCAAGCTGTGACTGATAAGAGCCTGCAGGTTGCAAACAGGTAGGGGAGGGGGGGAGGGGGTGTACAACAACAGGACAGCGCACGCCAGGGCCTCCCCCAACCCCACTCACCACATGTCAGCCTCCAAGCCCAGCGGCTCGTAGTTGACGATCTCGGGGGCTGTGGAAGACAGGGCCGCGGAGGCAAATCAGGCTGAGGGGACGCAGGGATCCACCCACCCGGCGGTGCCCGCGCCGTCCCCTCACCCACGAACTCAGGCGTGCCGAAGATGTTCTTGAACTCGCTGCCTGCTTCGATCCTGTGGGCGATGCCGAAGTCGATAAGCTTGATGCGTGGGCTGGCTGCGTGCTTGTCCAGAAGCATGATGTTCTCCGGCTGCGGGGCAGCAGGGGGCGGCGGGGGGTGTGACCCTCAGGACCCCGGGGCCCCCAGCCCTCCCGGCACACCCCTGCTCGCGCGCCACCTTCAAGTCGAAGTGCGCGATGCGCTTGGAATGCAGGTAGTGGACACCGTCCAGGATCTGCTTGAGGAACTGCGTGGCCTCGTCCTCCGTCAGTGACTCCTTCTCAGCCAGGAAGTCAAAGAGCTCGCCCCCGGACACCAGCTCCAGGATCAGCACCACGTCTGTCTTGTTCTCGAACACGTCGTGCAGCGTGATGATGTTGGGGTGGCGGATCTCGCGCAGGATGCTCACCTCGCGCTCAATCTCCTCCCGGCTCACCCCGCGCCGGCTGGACGGCAGGCGCCGCTTCTTGATGAACTTGGCCGCGTACTCCATGCCCGTGCCCTTCTGCTGGCACCTGCGCACGATGGCGAACTGGCCACTGCGGGGGAGGGAGCAGCTAAGAGCCACGGACATGGAGGAAGCCAGGGCTCTGGACGCAGTCGCCATGTGCTGTCCCCTCTGAGTCTGCCCAAAGTGCCAAATGGTGGGGACTGGGGGGGGGGCGGGGAGGGAGGGACAATGGCTTGAGGAGAGAGCCCTGGCCAGGCACCGCAGACCCAAGAAAGTCAGGTGTGGTTAACCCGTGCTGAGGGACAGAAGGAAGACGGACCCTGGACAGGGAGTCCAGCGCCTTAGAGAGCTCTATCTAAAAACAAAAACGAAAACGAAACAAGGAAACAAAAAAACAAGGTAACATAAAAATGTGGCTCCTCAGACAGGTATGGTGGCGCCCACCTGTCACCCAGCACTCAGGAGGCTCAAGCCAAGCAAGCTGCTGTGCAGTCCTGTCCTCTAAGGAAAACCTTCCCCTGTAGAGCAAAGCCCCTGCAGACAGGAAGCTGGCGTCTCAGCAGTTTCAAGAAGTCCTGAAGCCACTAGAAGTGTTGCCCCCCACTAAGATCCAAGACGAAGAACAAACAAAACCCGGGACTCTGCCTGGAGTGAGGCGGGAACGGTAGGGAGGGCTGCAGTGATGCAGCCGTCTCTGCGTTGTTTCTCCTCTAGGTGACCCAGTGAAATTCATGGCTGTTCTGCCTCTGGCTCCCTATCTGGGTTAACACTTCAACCCAGCCCAGGAGTAGCCACACACCACCAGCCTACGCTACAGGGCTTCTTGCCTCAACAACAGCCAACTCTTATTATGTAGCCCCTGCCAGCCTTAAACTCACTGACCCCCTGGCCTCGGCTGAGGGGCTGGAAAAGTGGGGGCTGCTATCACACCTAGTTGCTTCTGTTTTGCTTTTTTTTTTTTTTTTAATTTATTTTGGTTTTTTGAGACAGAGTTTCTCTGTGTAGCCTTGGCTGTCCTGGACTCACTTTGTAGACCAGGCTGGCCTCGAACTCACAGCGATCCGCCTGCCTCTGCCTCCCGAGTGCTGGGATTAAAGGCATGTGCCACCACGCCCGGCTTCCTTTTTCTTAATAATAGATTATATATGTCCTTGCTGATCGAAAGGATGGATACACAGCAATCTTAGGTTTATGTAAGGAAAATGATGTCACTGCTCCAAAAAATGCCAGCCAAAGGGTAATTGGTGCCAAAGGGTAATTGGCATAAGAGACATATTCTGTTGGACCAAGGTTGGGCAGGGTGACAGACATGCAAGCTGTACGCGTCCCACATTGAAAAGCTATTGTATGCTGAGTTGAGGTGTCACTGCTCTGGCAGCTGGCTTATCCCTCTAAACGTGAGCTACTTTCACGGGGCACAGGTGGCGGCCACACCAGATGCAAAAAGACACAGAGGACTTACAGGTGACAAAGTACACAGCAGCCTAGTTAGGTCCCAGAAACTCAAAGGCTACAATTCATATATGCTTAAAAGTTGGAAGTGTCCATCACCCATGGGAAGAGGGGTGAGACAGAAAAACTCACAACAGAAGTAAAAACCCAAGTACAAGATGCCGAGGGCAAGCTTTTTGGTTTTGTTTTTTGTTTTTTTTGTTTTGGTTTTTCTCTGTGTTAGCCTTGGCTGTCCTGGAGTAGCTTTGTAGACCAGGCTGTCTTCAAAACTCACAGCGATCCACCTGCCTCTGCCTCCCAAATGCTGGGACTAAAGGTGTGCGCCATCACACCTGGCTTGAATGACTCTCCTTTTGTTCAGGGCAACCTGCTTGTCTCTAAAATGGGATACATTTTCTCAGGAAACAGGTAGCGGCCTGGCCTATGCAACAGGCGCCACAGAGCCAAGAGAAGGACATTTAGAACTATACAATCGTGTTTTGATTTCAGTATGATAATAATTGTATGTTCACTGTTAAAGGTGATGTTTTACTTCCTCTTTGAAAGAGGTCAGAATGAAACAGACCTCAAGGAAAGGGAGACTGGTATGAAGCCTGGGGCTGAAAAGAAGGGGGCATATAGAAACACACAGGGATGACAGGACAAAAAGGAGGTCACTGACTCTACTCCTCAACTTAAGGCCTTAGTTGTTACTAACAGATGCAGTTAATTTTAATTCACTGACATAGGATTTTGCATATTGATATAAAATAAGTTTAATTTTGATACATTGAAATAGAATTCAAATTTAATATTATTCTTTGCACATTTTATTTCTACTCTAATATGAGGTTTGTACACATACAATTCAATTAATACATGCTTTGCTTCCAATATTCTGGTAGTGCTATCGCAGGCTGTTTGCGATAATTAAGTAATACAAGTCAATTGTTAGTTGATAAACTCATGGTCATGTCAAGACCAGGAATATACATCCTAGGTTTAACAGACAGATGTAATTCTATAGATAGATAAGGCTTTCAAAATCCTCAGAGACCTACAGAATATGGCATTTTAAAATGTTTTTATTGTTTTGAGGATTCTTTGACAGTAAGACAGGCTAACTCCTGGCAACACCCAGCCTACCTCAAAGAACATGATGAGCATCAAAGAACCTCCTTGTGGAAATGGCTTCAAATGTGGCAAAAAAGCCACTGGACAAAAATGTCCTTGTGTCTGCCACAGAAAGAATTCTGCCTAAAATGGGCAAGCTTGGATGCAGGTGGAGTTGATGGCCAGACTCAGCCAAAACAGAGTAAGCAAGTCCTCAACAGTCCCTGCCTCACAAATATACTGGGCCAGAAGGCTGAAGATGATGCTCCAATGTTAGGGTTTTGGGTCTCTGTCTCTGTCATTTTTTTCATTTTGGAAGCTGCTAACCTGCACTTCCTGTTTACTCAGGTAATTAACTTTATTCCTTCTCAAGTCTATGATGGGGTTGAAGACCAGATAGTTTTAAAATTAAACTCAGTTGTTTAGGGGTTAAGAAGACACTTTTAGGTCTAGATAGATATCTTAGGTTGATAGATATAAGCTCTGAAAAATATTGATTTAGGTTCAAAACTTTAGACTCACCAAGATAGAATAGATAATATCTCGTCAAGGTTGCCAAATATCTTTTGATTACACATTATGTATGCCTTACCTATTGGTTTTTATAATTTTTCATGAAAGAATGGCCTTTTCATTTAGGCAGAAAAAGGGAATTGTTGGAGGTTAGTCTGATGTATTTGGAAGCTAATTACTGCTTGCTGTCTCTGTCCCACCTGTACCTTGCCTAAGAGCCTTAACCTATTTGACCAATAAAAAGCCATCACCCCTGGGCAGGGCCTATGGGACAGGCGTGGCTAAGGGTCCAGGGCTGGGGGAGACAGAATCTTGGGAAGAAGAGAGACCAGAGGAAAAGAGAGAGGAGAAAGTCGCGCCATCATGGGTGAGGCGGAGAAGAAGCACATGGCCGGCCTGGATGGAGACTTGGCCCAGATGGAGAACATTAGCAAGTACTTGGGATTATGGATGGGAGGTAGCTTGACAGAAATTATTAGAAGCAGATGGCAGCCGGGCGTGGTGGCGCACGCCTTTAATCCCAGCACTCGGGAGGCAGAGGCAGGCAGATCGCTGTGAGTTCGAGACCAGCCTGGTCTACAAAGCGAGTCCAGGACAGCCAAGGTTACACAGAGAAACCTTGTCTCAAAAAAACCAAAAAATAAAATAAAATAGAAGCAGATGGCATGGGATTGGGGCAGGTTACACATACCTGCTCCACTATGGGAAGCAGTTTAGGGGATTAATGTCTGCCCTGCCCCAGGTTAACTAAGGCTATTTTAAAACATAACACGAAGGAGAGCTAAACCTGTTTTTGTTATGATCCCAAGTGTGGGATCAGAACTGTTTTGTGAGAGAACAGGTGAGGTTAATCCACTAGAAGACAAACCACCTCGTGCAGGAGCTTTATTGTTGTCAACTGAAAAGATCCCGTGAACAGACTCTGGGAGGAGATATATAAATGAGCCCAGAACTGGAGGCGGGGCTTTTGGAGACTTGGGATAGTTTTGGCTGTTCATCACTGCACTTCGAGACGCTCCTAGAGAGAACCGCTCAAGGGAAGGCTTCAGGGCTCCGGCTGAGGTTCCAGGTTCTGGTTACTCCAGGTTCCAGCAGAAGAAATCCTGCTGACTACGCCAGGAGAATCATTCCTCAGAACTTATATCCTTGTGGTTTTGTTATTGTTTAATCCTCTTTTCCTATTGTTTCACTTAGTCAGGCTATAAGGGATGTACGCTCAGTTAATAAGTTCATAATAAAATATATTGGTTAAGAAAACTGAACCTACAATAACAAGTGTCTGTGTCTTGACTGATTGCTAGCAGATCAGAAAATACTGCTGTAATAGTAATTATACGCCTGATAATAAACATTATTAGGCCACACTGGTAATTTAACAGCAACACATGAGCTTGCTAGCGCGCGCACACGTGCACACACACTGAGATTAAAAAACAAACACACAGGGGCCAAGGATGAGGCTACAGTGACCATTTCAAGATCCTGGGCTCCAACCAGCACCAGACTCAGGTGGGAAAAGCAGGAATGCTCCAAGCCCCTTGCCTTCCAGAAGCTTCTTCCCTTGAGTTCCTGCCCCACCTCCAGCTCTCTTGCTTGCTTGGCTCTGACAGATCTGTCTACACTGGGCTGCAGGACCCTCGCATCCCTCAGCAGTCCCGGCCCTGCGGCAGCCCTGGCTACCTGTGTCTGTGCCAGCCGAGGGGAGAGGAAGGAGGGAGGCATGCAGGCGGGTTTCTTGTCCACAGGATACCCTTGAGGACAAGGGGTGAGGGACAGTCATGGTGGCCCCAGAGGAAGACTGTAGCGCTCTCAGGACAAAAGCAAACCCCCAGCTCCAGCACCACACTCAAAAATAACAAGACCACAAAACCCAAAATAAACAAAGGTCCCAGCACTCAGGAGGCAGAAGCGGCCGGATCTCTGTGAGTTCGAGACCAGCCTGGTCTACAAAGTGAGTCCAGGACAGCCAGGGTTACACAGAGAAACCCTGTCTCAAGAAAAACAAAAATCAAAAACAACAAAACAACAAGCAAACAAACAGAAAACAAATAAAATAAAAAATGAACAAAGGTCTGTGTGTACAGTGCCTGGCCACACCAAAATACAAAAGCCGTATGGGAAGCACATCGAGCAGAGGCTCTCTGTGTGTGCCTGGTCATTAACGGAGAAGAATAAAGTGGCCACCGCAATCCACTGTGTGTGGCTCTGGGCACTAACTCAGGCAGCAGGCACTGGGGACAGTCCTTAACTGCAGGGACGGGCGTTTCCTGGAATTGTATCGGAGACACCAGGCTGGGGGAGGGGGCTCCCGGGCTCCCTACAAAAGCGTTGGGGTCGGAGTTCAATCCCCAGATGAAACATGAAAAGCCTGGTGTGGTGTTGTGTGCCAGGAAGCCCGGCACTGGGAAACTGGGGCTCCCTGGTCAGCATCACCCAATTGGTGAGCTCTACCAGTGAGAGCTCTACAGCAGCGGCCCTGGCTGCTCTCCCACAGGACCTGGGCTGATTGATTCCCATGGTGGCTCACAACTGTGTCTGACCCCAGGCCCCCTTCTGGCCTCTGTGGGAACACTGCACACACATGGTGCACAGTTGCACAAGTAAGTAAAACATGAGGTACAAAAATAAAAATATATCTTTAAAAGAAAAAAAAAAAGGTGAGGAGTGACAGGAAAGACACAAACCCTGAGCCTCTGCCTTTGCCAGGAACCCACATGGTGGAGGAAAGCCAATGCCCCCAAGTGCTGCGCCTGTCACACAAACACCATAAACATCTCTTAAAAACTAAAAATAAGCCGCTCATGGTGGCGCACACCTTTAATCCCAGCACTCGGGAGGCAGAGGCAGGCAGATCACTGTGAGCTCAGGACAGCCTGGTCTACAAAGTGAGTTCAGGACAGCCAAGGCTACACAGAGAAACCCTGTCTCAAAAAAAAAAAAAAAAATCCCAAAAACCAAACTGAAAATAAGAAGCTGGAGAGATGCCACTCACTGACTGCTCTTCCAGAGGTCCTGAGTTCAATTCCCAGCAACTACATGGTGGCTCACAACCATCTATAATGTGATCTGGCGCCCTCTTCTAGCCTGCAGGTGTACATGCAGGCAGAACACTGTATACATAATAAATACATCTCTTTTTAAAAATTAAGAAATATGGGGGTGGGAGAGATGGCTCAGTGGCTAAGAGCAAGGTCTGCTCTTCCAAAGCACCCGGGTTCAATTCCCAGCACCCACATATCAGCCCACAACTGTTCTTAACTCTAGTACCCCCTCACTGCAATGCATAGCAAGTAAAAATAAATAAATCTTTTTTTAAAAATTAAGCAATAAAAAGGCAGAGACCAGACAGCAGAGACAGACCCAGTGAACCTGCCACAGTGCCACAAACACTTTAAGTAAATCACAGAGAAAGCACGCGTGGGTTATGCACAAATGCACCCTCATCTGCTGGAAGAACGCAGTGTCTGTGCTGTCTTCAGGACCCTGGACCATACCCAAGGTACGACTGCGTGAGGGAGGGCTGAGTGAGGGGCTGCGCGGCACCAGGGCAGGAGGAGGCCAGCCCTAGCCGCATGCAAGTTTTCCCCACCGCGGCCAGAGGGGGCGTCGGATCCCCGGGATCTGGAGTCCCGGGTGGCTGTGAGCCGCCACACGTGAGTGATGGGAATTGAACCTGTGTCCTCTGGGAGAGCAGCTGGTGCTCTAACCACTGCGCCCATGTCTGGGTCTCACTGAACCTGGCCTGGGAGGGCTTCGCTGTTAGCAGTGGGCTGACAGAGAGGACCACTGCAGGTGGCTCCTCACCCAGACAAAGGGGACCCTGCTGGGGTGGCATACACCCATAGCCTGAGTGGTCTCCCCAGAGGGGGCACATCTGCCTGCCATCTGCAGTTTAGCTGGGAGGTCGGGGAGGGGGCCCTGAAGTGGGAAACTCCTGAAGGAACCGCTACAGGGTCCCCAGGCAGGAAAACTGTCCTCAGCCTGCCTCAGCAGGGCCACTCACATTCCAAGGGAGTGACGTCATAGGGCGGGCCTTGAGGTTCCCAGAAGGCTGGTCTGGGCAGAACATGCCAAATAAGGTCGGAGGCCACAAGGAGCGAGGAAGGCAGATGGGGGTTTGGGGGTGTGGTCCTGGGGGGTGTGGGGGGGTGCGCTTGGCCTCCAAAGCTTCAGAGAAGAGTCTGGCTTTCTTTTCTTTCTTTCTTTTTTTTTTTTTTTTGAGACAGGGTCTCTCTGTGTAGCCTTGGCTATCCTAGAACCTAGGCTGCCTCTGTAGACCAGGCTGGCCTAGAACTCACTCCTGCCATTGCCTCCCTGAGTGCTGGGAGTACAGGCATGTGCCACCACACCCCGACTTTCTCAAAGGAACACCGAACAAGAACTGGTCTCATGAACCAAGCAGGAACTGGAGAGGCTCTCAGGCGTACCTTGATATTGTAGAACTAAAGAGGGGGGGACCAGCTAAGTCCAGGAACAACAGGGGCAGCGTGGAGGTGCACACCACATCTGCCGGAATTCAGTGCCTGGGACCCGCATGGTAGAGGACGGCAGAATCCAGGAAGTTGTGCTGTGACCAACACACAACACACAACACACACACACACTCTGCAATAATCACATAAAATAAGTTCGAGGCTAGCCTGGGGTACATGACGACCCTGACCCCTCCCCTCCCCAAATTGAAATGAAACAAACCATCAAGCGAGGCCAGGTGTGCTGGTACACACCAGAGAAAAGCGACTCAGGACCACAGCTGTCCGGGAACCTGAAGCCCAGAGTGGTGCCACCAACACTCTGTGTCCAGGAAGGGCGGAGGCATTCGGTGACACACCCCTCCGCCACTCACCTGCCCAGCTCCTCTCCCATCTCATAATGGTCCTCCACATCCTCCTGCCTGAACGTGGACATGGCAGGCCAGCTTCTTCAGGGTTCTGGGGGCAGGTATCTGGGGGACACCGGGAAGAGAAAATGCTTTATCAAGGATGACACGTCCCCCAAGGGGCGCTCAACACCTAGTCCCCGTGACCCAGATTTCCTTTGGTCATCTAAAGCCCCCACCCACAATTTGGTCATGACAGCAAATCTGTCACTCCAGCACTAGGGAAGGGAAGGGTCTGAAAGTCAGGAGTTCTAGGGTGTCCTGAAATAGGGTGCAGTGCAGTTCCTGCAGAGTACTCGAGTTCGCTTCACAGTACCCATGTTCACTAGGAGCTATAATTCTCCTGCCAAATGATCTAAGACCCTCTTCCGGCCACCTGAGGTACCTCCCCTCACCGCGAGATATATATGTTAACTGCAGAACGCAGTGGTATGCGCCGGACTGTCATCCCAGCACTCCGGAGGCTGAGGCAGGAGGATTGTCCTAGTTCCAGGTCAGGGCTCTCTACTCTCAACACTTTGCCATAGCCGCTGGCTCTTCGGGTCCCTACCTAGATTCCTCACCTGTCAATCATGCCCACCTGCACCCCGAACTCAGGGGTGTTGGTGGAAACCTGACGCATGCGCAGCAGCAGAGCTGGTCCTAGAGGTACATCTCTCGCGGGTGGAGCGTCCCGAGACCACCATGTCCCCTCCCCTGACTCCCGCCCTCACCGGGTATCCCCTGGGTCCCCGACATGCCGCCCCAGCCCGGGGCCGTCCGTACCGTCCTCAGCTCGCGAGTCCCCGCCCGGCGCCAGCACAGCACCCGCGAGAGCCTCTGCGCAAGTGCCGGCGAGGCGTCTACGCATGTGCCGCCCGTGCTACGCCACGCCCCCAATTCCGGATATCTGCGCTTATTGGCTCATGTACGGACCCGGAAACCGAAAGCCGTCGCCCATTGGCCACCACTCCGCCTATAGGCGGAAGCGGAAGTGTACTGGCGGCATCACCGCGCTCACTGGACGGCAGACGCTCGGGACCGCCCCCCGCAGGCGCACTGCCACTGGACGGCCGTCTGCACGCACTGATCCGATTGGCTAACGCAAACACGATGAACCGCAGGCCAGAGCCCAGAAAGTGTTGGGGGGGGGGGCCCTACTCTACCTCGGGTGTCAGGGATGAATAAACTCAACGGTTCTGTGGCCAAGGAGGGTAGAAGTTACCCCTACTGTGTGCACCGCAGGGAACCGGAGCCTGGGGGTGGGTGAGCAGGTGAGGCACAGCACAGGATATAGAACAGGGTGGGCCAACCACAGTTGAGTTTATTAGAGCTTATTACGCCAACGGATCGCACAGGCAGGGTACCAGGCTAAAGCTGGCTGCCTGCCTTCCAGGAGGCACTCGCCTCCACTTTGGGAGGAAACTCCACAAGGCCATGGACCCCATAAACCTCTGAATGCATTTATTTAGATTTTTTTGGACATCTGTGCGTTTCCCTCTGAAAATGATAAAGAGCCGTTTCCCACCCACCCCACGGCCCGCCAGTCCAGCCCGCGGGAGGGAATCGCCTGTTGCCTTGTAATTCCGAAATAAATAGAATTGGCATCAAGTGTTAGTGCTGAGCGATGGCAGGGTGGCCCCAGCAGCCTCCAGAGTGGCACTGTGGGGACAGTCTCAAGGTTTTTTCTGATGGGCAGGCTGCCTACAGCTTGTCCAGGAAGTTGTCCAGCGCAGGGATGCCCTCCTTCAGGCCTTTGCGCTTGCGGGTCTCAGCCACGACTTGGCTGGGGCGGCTGCTGTTGTCAAATGGGTCCCCAGGCAGGATCTGCCAATGGTCAAACACACACTGGGGGAACGCCTGGCCGCCAGTGTTGGAGCGGAGATCGGCTGTGAAACCTGGGCAAAGGGCAGAATGCTTAAGCAAGGGGCACGTTCAGGCAACCTGTCATCCCACCCAGGGAGGCCTTCCAGGCCCCCCCAACCCCCACAGCCCAGTGACTTTTTGGTTTCCTGTCACTCTAACCCAAGCTGGCCTTGAACTCACAGAAATCTGCCTGCCTGCTCCACCACCACAAGCTAGAGTTATCAGCAAACCACAGGGACCAAAGGGCTGGGACAGCACAGGAAAACCTACACACACTCACCAAAGGACTCGTTTACAGGCAGGTAGGCCTTGACCACAAACATGGGGGTACCAGCCACCTGGGACTCCTCGAACACATGGCCCCTCTTCCTGTTCAGGACCCCGTAGATGCCACCGACAACTTGCTCAGGACACTGACAGGAAGACAGAGTAACAGTGAGCAAGCAGTAGTGGGCACAGACAGAGGACGGGCGGGCACAAGGACACACGTGTTCACCTGGATCTCCACCAGGTAGATAGGCTCCATAAGGCGGGGCTGTGCAGTCAACACGCTGGCGTAGAGGCAGCGGCGCGCCGTTGGGATGATCTGCCCACCGCCTCGGTGGATGGCATCCGCATGCAGAGTCACATCATGAACATCAAAGCGCACGCCACGCATGTTCTCCTCACAAAGAGCGCCCTGGAGAAGAGCCAGCAGATGAGGCCACGGCCACAGGCCTTCAGGAGGCAGGACACCCAGGCCCAGCCACTCACCTCCTTCGTGGCCCACTGGAAGCCGGCCACCACGCTGTCCTTGATCTCGTTCAGGTACTGCACGCCCTTGGTGATGTCAGTGAGAATGTTGGGCCCGGTACCATCAGGCCCAAAGCACCAGATCTTGCGGGCCTCAGCCACATCCCACTCGTACTTTTCAGCCAGGTAGCGAGCCCGAGCCTTGAGCTCCTGGCGGGCAGACACTTCGCCCTTGTCGATGTCCTCAGCCAGGCCATCAGGGAAGGGCCTAGCCTTCATGTACAGCCGGTTGTGCTTGTTAGGGGACTTGGACAGACACAGCACGTTTGACTCCTCACTTACTGTCTCGCGGTATGAGACGACAGGGTCAGATTTCTGCACAAGGGACACAGCACAGAGCAAGGCGTCAGTCAGTACCCAGGAGAGCTTCCAGGCAACAAGATGGGATGAAGGCTCTGCGCCTAGCAGGCGCCTGTGAGGGTGCCCACCTTGATAGGGATGCAAGCGTGGTCTTCCTCCAGGTCCTTGAGGCAGATCTCCAGGTGCAGCTCACCCGCGCCAGCTATGATGTGCTCCCCGGACTCCTCAATGATGCACTGTGGGAACAGTGGTCAGCACCCCGCCACACTCCCCAGGACGGCTCGGCCCCATGGCCTGCAGCCACCAGAGCCCCCACGTCAGGGCTGGCACGCACCCCTGCCTTCCCAGCTCCCCCTCCTCTAACCGTGGCCCCCAGCGAGCTGGTGGCTGCCTCCCGCCCGAGGCGCACCTGCACCATGGGGTCAGACTTAGCCAGCCGCTTCAGCCCCTCCACCAGCTTGGGCAGGTCAGCTGGGTTCTTGGCCTCCACTGCGACTCTGACGACAGGGCTGACACTGAACTTCATCACTCGCATATTGTGAGCATGCTCGAAGGTGGTGATGGTCCCAGTCTTCACCAGGAACTGGTCTACCCCGACCAGCCCCACAATGTTCCCGCAGGGCACATCCTCGATCGGCTCCACATAGCGGCCCATCATCAGGATGGTTCTAGAGGGAGAGAGGGAGGGATGGAGGGTGGCTGTGGGCACCACATGAGCAGCAGGGGGCTGAGGCAGCACAGGCCCGCGCTCACCTCTGGATGGGCTTCAGGTACAGGTCCTCCTTCTTCCCAGGGGTATAGTTGGGGCCCATGATGCGGACCTTCAGGCCCGTGGACACCACCCCAGAGAACACTCTACCAAAGGCATAGAAGCGGCCTTTGTCTGAGGTGGGCACCATCTTGGAAATGTACATCATGAGAGGGCCTTTGGGGTCGCAGCTCTTGATGCCTATGGAGGTAGAGGAGGAAGGAGGAGGAGGAATTATTTCAAGTCACCCTGATGAGGCTGCACCTAGGGGCTGAGAAGGGATGGCGCTAGCACCTACCCATGGCGGCCTCGTCGTCAGGTGGGCCCTCGTAGAGCAGCTCGCAGCGGTACTTCTGAGCCGTGACGGGGGACGGCAGATGGATGGTGATCATCTGCAGCAGGGCGTCCCCGGCAGGCAGCCAGCGGCGCATCACGGCCTTGAGCAGCGGCTTGCCCTCCTTGTCCTTGTCCTCGCTGTCCAGCTTGATGTCCAGCTTTTCGATCAGTTTGGCCGTCTCCTCCTTCCTGAAGTTCATGATGGCGTCGAACACCTGCTCCACGGAGGGCAGAAGGCAGGGCATGGGGGAGCTGCCTCCCGAGGAGGAGGGACCCAGGGGCACGCCACCCGCACCGCGGACACAGCTCACCCACCTTGAAGATGGGGTCCAGGATGAGCTGACAGAAGGTGCGGGGCAGTTTCTTCCCGTCAGGGCTGTTGGCGGATTTGCTGAACTTGCCGTTGGCTGGGTCAAAGTACCTTGCAAAGAGAGGGGGCACATAGCACAGCGGTGCGCGGGGGCTGGGGGGGGGAGGGGAGGGGAGCGCCCACACCCCAGTGCTCACCGGTCCCCCCACAGCTTCTTCATCATATCCTCCACTTTCTTGGCCCGCTCGGCTGGCCCCAGCTGGCCCTCGCCCTTGGCTGCGAACTTGGCCACATACATCTCGGCAAACTGCTTCAGAGTGAACGCCCAGCCGTGCAGGCCAGAGCCAAAGCCGACCGTGCCCAGGACGGGGTCAATCTGAAGGCAGAGGACAGCACTGAGCCAGTGACCTATGTCAGAAGCCAAGCCAGCCTCAGCCCCGCAGCCTCAGACACTGAGTTTCTTCAACAGACATCAGGTCAAAGTGAAGAATTTCCGTCATCATGTTTCGGCCCAGGATTCCCAGAGCGCGGTCCTGACCAGGCCCCCCCCCCCACACACACGGTGGGCTTCGCACCATGATGTTGCCCATGGGCCCGCTCTCGCCCTCGCCGTATGTGGAGATGATGACGTTGACGTTCTCGACGATGCGCTGGAAGGTCTGGTAGAGCTCCTCTGGCTCCAACTGCAGCTCCAGCAGGGCGCGGTCCATCTTGTTCATCATGAGCACAGGCTTGATGCGCTCGGCTATGGCCTGCCGCAGCACGGTCTCTGTCTGCACGCACACACCTGGGAAGGGGTGGGGTTGCCAATGTATACTTGTCCTGGTGTACACGGAAGCTGGAAGCGCCAGGCGCCCTCCTGAGCTGCCAACCTGCCCGAGACACATGTGTATGTATGTGTGTGTGTGCGCGCGCAGGAGCACAGGTGCTAGGGGCACCCTGCAGTACCGATGGCTCCCGCGTCCTGGGAGGTGGTGTGCACCACACTCAGGCTAACGTTAGAACTTCACTCAGCTCCGTTCAGGGCACAAACATCCCTTGTGCCTCCACATCCCCAGCGCAGGCGTCCGGAGAGGGACACCTCCTGTCATTCCAGCCCCAACAAGGCTGCCACCTGCTTACCAGAAACGCAGTCCACCACCACCAGAGCGCCATCGGTGACACGCAGAGCAGCTGTCACCTCGGAGGAGAAATCCACGTGGCCAGGGGAGTCAATGAGGTTGATGAGGAAGCCCGAGCCATCCTTGCTCTGCTTTATGAAGTTGAGGTCGTTCTCGGAGAGCTCATAGAAGAGGGAGATGGCACTAGGGAGGACAGGCACATCAGCACACAGGACTAGGACACTCCCGTTCTAACGCCTGGGACCAACCACCTTCCGCAAACACCACAACTGTCCCCGGTAACAAACAGGCCGATGGACATGAGCCGCCCCGCATGCACCCCACAGCTGAGGCGGCTTACGTGGACTTGATGGTGATGCAGCGCTCCTGCTCGTCCTTGCGTGTGTCAGTGAAGCGGGTCTCCCCAGCTCGAGCAGAGGCGATGATGCCGGCCTTGCACACCAGGGAGTCGGTCAGCGTGGACTTGCCATGGTCCACGTGAGCGATGACAGACATGTTCCGGATGTTGGCTTTCTTGTCCATGATGGCACGGATCTGGTCTACCGTGAAATTCACCTGTGATGGGGGAAGGGCACGGGCGGGATGGACTCGAGGAACTGGGCTTTGGCAGGAGCTAAACGGCCGGAGGCCTGCGGGGAAGGGGACGCGCCTCCCCAAGATGGAGTGTGGCTGTCATTCACTAGGGACAGGCTGGGTGTGCAGTGTGAGTCACCACACGCCCAGAAGGATCAACCAGAAGGATCAAGAGTCCACAGGCAGTGTGTTAGGAGTGCATCCCTAAACAAACACCCCGAGTGCCCACCGGATCCGGGCGCAGAAGGACCAGAGTCCGAGCAAGCCTGTGCTAAAGGACCGTGGCAACCAAGTCACCCCAGGCAGGCCAGCCTGGTCTACTACTAAAAACAGGACATAGAAGGCTACACAGAGACCAACACTGCTCCAAATACTGTAAAAGCCAGGGCAGTGGTGGCTCAGGCCTTTAATCCCAGCACTGGGGGGGGGGGCGCAGATGGGGGGAATCCCCAAGTTCAAGGCCAGCCTGGTTTAGGTTACACAACAGCCAGGACCTTACACACATCAAAATCACATCCTCCTGGCACAGACAGGCCGGCTGCCACCTCAGCCAAAATAAGCCAGAAGGTAGGAAATTGTCTGGGGGACCAGGCCTGCCACCCCAGCACGGACACCCCAAAAAGCCTGATTGCTGCGAGAGGGACTGCCCGGGGCTCTGGACTTGAGACGGCTGACCCTGACCGGGTTAGGACAGATCGATGGGGACCGTCCCCGGTGCCACCAACCGTGCCTGGCGCACACACTCCGTGTACACACACCATCTACCCCCAAGCCCCAAGACGCTGCGCCCCAAGGTCAAATGCCAGGATGGGAGAGGCCCCCGGGGGCCCCCCGGTCCCAGCAGGGCCTTTGGAGGGTCCATCTCTCTGGCTGAGGGGGAGGGATGCCGCCGGCGGCCCCGTGCGCACGGCTAGCGGCAGGCGTGCATGGAGGACCACCTCTCCCGTGCGTCCCCGGGGGCGCGAACACGGCGCGGCCCCCTCTGCCACATCAGCACCCCACCCAACACGGCTCCCCCATCCCACCCCACCCCCGGCGGCGACCCCGGCCCCGGCTTCAGGGACGGATGAAGGAAGCTATCCCGACGTCCGGTGCCCGACGGGCGGCGAGGCGCGCTGCGGACGCGTAGACATGGCGCCGGCTGTTCGTCCACGTCCCGGCGCCCCGGCCCGGCGGCCATGTCTCCTCCTCCTCCCCCCCCCCCCGGGCCCTCCCGCCCGCCACGGTGGCCCAAGGCGGCCGCCTCCCGCCGCCACAAGGCCCGGTCTCCGTCCCCCGAGCCCCGCCGCGCCGCCGTCACTCACCATGGTGGCAGATGGCGACGGATTCTCACAGGCAGAGGCGAAGAGGGAGGCGCGCCGACGATGGCGGCGGCTGCGGCGGAAGAGACCGCTGACGTCAACGCCCCGGCTTTTATAGGTCGACGCCGGTTGGGCGCGTCACGTGACGGCCGCGCGCGCGCGTCCCGGTTCCCGGCCTTGCTCCCCGGGGGCCTTCGCCGTGGACGGGTCTGCGCCTGCGCAGAACGATGCGGCTGGGGCGTTAACCCTCCAAGTGCCGTAGCGTAGCGGCGGCGGCGCGGCCGGGGCGTGTCCGGCTTGACCCTTGGACTCAGCGCCGGGATCCCCCCCCCTCGTGGATTTTTTAAAACTAAGATGCTTCAGGACGCAACTGTCTCCAACTTTATTCGCAAAGACTTTATAGATCAATTTTTTTAAAAAAAAAAGGGACTTTGAAGTTCGGACCGGTCAGTGGGTTGGGCCAAAGTCCGATTTCCTAGCTTTGAAATTGTTATGTAATTTGACACCTCTGGGAGAAAGCTGGAGCAAACTCGCCTGGGGCCACAGGCGCTATTTCTGCAAATCCTTGCCTATATTTTTATGACACTTTTTTTTTTTTTGGTCTTGAAAACAGGGTCTCACGATGCAGCCCAGGCTGGCCCCAAAAGACGGCGATCTGCCTGCCTCTGCTGCCCTAGAGCTGGGCTTAAAGGCGTGCGCCACCTCACCCGCACTTAGCAAAGTTTCCGTTTGTTTATGAGTCAGGGTCTCTAGTAGATTAGGTTGCCTGTCTACCCAATAAACTGCGGACGTCGTCCTCGATTTCCCGAATCTCCTGCGGTCAGGAAAGCAATATTAAAGATAATTTTTTAAAGTCCCAGCCAGGCGTGGTGGTGCACGCCTTTAATCCCAGCACTCGGGAGACAGAGGCAGGCGGGTCTCTCTGAGTTCGAGGACATCCTCGAATGAGCTACAGGGCTACACAAAGAAACCCTGTCTAGAGAGAAAGAAAAACCGACAGAGGCGTGCATGGCTCTGAGCAGGGTGGCAGACAGCTGTCATCCCAGCACTTGGCAGGTGGAGGTAGGGAGATCAGGAAATGCTTAGCTACACAGTGAATTCCGACGCCGTTCTGGCTACATAAGACCTTGCTTCAAAAACCAAACCAAAGCCGGACCTGCAGTCGCAGCACTCCGGAGTCACTGGCAGACGGATCTCCGTGAGTTCGAGGCCAAGCTGGTCTACAAAGCCAGTGCAGGACAGCCAGGACTACACAGAGAAACCGTGTCTCAAAGGAAAAAAAAGAAGAAGAAAAAAGAAAAAAATTAAAAAGGGGGAAAGCCTTTCTTGGGTTTCTTTTTTTTTTTTTTTTTCCTCGAGACAGAGTCTCTCTGTGTTAGCCTTGGCTGTTCTGGGCTAGCTTTGTAGACCAGGCTGGCCTCGAACTCACAGCGATCCGCCTGTCTCTGCCTCCCCAGGGCTGGGATTAAAGGCGTGCACCACCACGCCCGTCTCCTTTCTTGGGTTTCTGGCACTTGTCTCCTAATAAATTTTTTTTTCCCCTCTTTAGACGACACTTCATTCCATAGCCAGGAACCCCCAGCGATCCTAGCCTTAGCCTCCCCGGTGACGAGCGCGCCGCTGCTCGCTCCCGGCCGTGGCGCGCGCGTCCAGCAGGAGGCGCCGCGGGACCGCGAGCGCGGCTGTCCCCGCCTGACCCCGGGCGCCGAGCCTCCGGCACACAATAGATGCTCCTTGTTCGCGCCATCTGACCGGTGCGGACGACCTCCCTCCCCTGGGGAAACCTTGTTAAAGCGAGGGGACACGTCTTAACCCTCCGAGGCTGAGAGGGAGGGCAGAGGAGATTTCCAAGCCTAAAATGAATAAATAAATAAAGCAATGCGGTTTTCCGATCTTGGCTCTGGAATTCACCCCCGGTGCCCGCCCCCGCCGCTGCGGTCCCTTCGGTTGGCTTGATTAAAACCTGACCTCCGCGTAAGCAAAGGGAGTGGGGACGCTGAGGCCAGTGTCTATTGACGACTGGCAGGGGCGCAGAGACACCCGAAAAGTGGCAGGCACGAGAATTCAGCTCCAGGGCCGCCTACAGCTGGGTTCGTGACTCCATTCCAGGCAATGCTAACCCGACCAGTGCATGCGCCCCCGCTCGCGAGCTGCGGGAAATTGCTTGCAGGTTTACTTACTTATTTTTCTACATGAACACAGAGCTCCCGCAAGTGTCAGAGACACTTCACAGCCGTTTCTAGGGAGAGCGGGAGGTCTGTGCAAAGGAAGACGGAGCAAATGTTCTCAGAGATTGGGGGGCTGGGTTGCGCCCAGGTTGCAAAGCACCCTCCAGGCAGGTAAGAAACCCCGGGCTCCACCCCGCAGGCTCATAAACTGGCTTAGGCAGTGCAAATCTGTCATCCCCCCACCTGGAGCCAGGAGGAGCAGGAGCTCCAGGTTATCCGTAGCTACATGAGTTCGAGGCCAGCCTGGGCTACACTGAGACTTCGTTTCAAAACCAAAACTAAAGACGGAATAAAAAGCTAGGCAGTACGCAGTGCATGCCTTTAATCCCAGAAGAAGAAAAAAAAGGGGGGGGGAGAGTGTGAGATTGAGGGCAGATTTGGCTGGACTAGCCTGCCATCCCAAAGCTTTCAAAGGTGAGGCAGGAGGATTGTGGGAAATTCCTAGCCAACCTGGGCTTCCCAGCAATACTCAGTGTCAAAAATAAATCAAGACGGTGAGATCGCTAAGGAAAAGTGTATGCCACACAAGCTTGACCTAAGAATGATCCCAAAACCTTGGTGGAGGCCTGGCATGGTGGTGCATGCCTTTAATCTCAGCACTCGGGAGGCAGAGGCAGGAGGATCATTGTGAGTTCGAAGCCAGCCTGGTCTACAAAGCGAGTCCAGGACAGCCAAGGCTACACAGAGAGACCCTGTCTCGAAAATAAAAAATGCTACACCAAGCCTGCTGTGATAGTGCATGCATTTACTCACAGGCAGATCTCTGTGAGTTCAAGGCCAGGCTGGTCTGCAGAGTGCCTCCCAAGGACTGTGATTAAAGGCATGAACCACCAGCTAGTAATTTCATCTTATTGTTGTTGTTTGTTTGTTTGTTTTGGTGTTTGGGGTTTTGTTTTTGTTTTGTTATTGGGTTTGGGGGGACTTTTTTTGAGACAGGGTTTCTCTGTGTAGCCATGGCTGTGGCAGACTCTTTGTAGACGAGGCTGGCCTGCAACTCACAGAGATCCACCTGCCTCTGCCCTTCGGAGTGCTGGGATTTAAAAAGGTGCGCCACCACACCCAGAAGTTTGTTCTTTGTTTTCAAAACAGGGTCTCTGTGTAGCCCTGGCTGGCCTGATCTCACGATGTAGACCAGGTTAGCTTAGAACTCAGAAGAGATCTGCCTGCCTCTGCTTCAGGGCCTCTGTGGTCAAAGGTATGGGCCACGACAGGCACCTGGTTAAAAAGGAATTTACTTGAAAACAGAGCTCTGAGATAGGATTTCACTGGGTAGATAGCACAGGCTGGCCTGCAGCCACATTCTCCAGGGTTAAAGGCGTGTGGTGTGCCGCTAGCCAAGACTAAGTAATTAATTTTCTTTTTGGGACAAGGGGTCAGACTGCCCCCCATGATTATTGGTTGGACAGGCAAATTCTACAGAAGGTAGATAACGACGGAAAGACAACAGGGCTAATGTTCAGGGCTGAGGCGATGGTGGAGAGGGCTAGAGGCACAGCAATGGAAGGTCTGCTGGGTTTGCAGCTATAGGATCTCACTCAGGATCTGCAGTGATCAGTTCCGAGGAGAACTGGCCAACGGCAAGGCGAGGTGCCGCAGGGAGGTGCCACAGCGCGTGCGCGGCCAGGGCAAGGAAGTTGCGGCAGCGGCCCCTGCTGGCCAGGAGTCCCAACTGCACGGCGCTCGGGTCTGCATTGCCTCTGAGTTGGGAAGAAATCTCTGCTGTCCACTGAGTTATATCAGATTTAAGATTTGACTAGAATAGGTGTGAATTGAAATTCTGGTTCTGCTTTGAGGTGCTATGTGACCTCAGATAAGTTACTGGATGTCTCCGGGCCTTGGAGTGAATAATATACTATTTTATGCAGTACTTGCAAGAATATAGAAAAACTATATATATATATAAAAGCCGGGCAGTGGTGGCGCACACTCGGGAGGCAGAGGCAGGTGATCACTGAGTTCCAGGCCAGCCTGGTCTACAAAGTGAGTCCAGGACAGCCAGGGCTACACAGAGAGACCCTGTCTCGAAAAAACCAACAAAACAAAAGAATAAAGAAGCAGAGTGGGGGTTGGGGCTCAGTGCGGAAGGGGCGAGCGTAGCGCGCACCAAGCGGCCCACAGCACCGCGAACTGGGCACAGTGCCGCAAGGCTATCATCCTAGCACTGGAGAAATGGAGGCAGGAGGCTCCCGTGGGCAGAGGTGTACACAAGACCTTGGCTAAAACAACAACAAAACAAAAAGCAAACAAACAAACAAAAAAAACTGCAAGGCCCTATAATCCCAGCACTCAGGAGGCTGAGGCAAGTGAATCTCTGAATTCGAGGCCCACCTGGTCTACAAAGCAAATCAGGGCCAGCCAAGGCAACACAGAGAAACCCTGTCTGGAAAACAAACAAACAAACAAAAAAACCAAAACAAAACCCACAGGGCTTGAGTCTCAGTTCCATAATTGGTTAAGTACTTGCCGCGCACTTGTGAAAATCTGTGTTCAAATACCAGTTCCTGTGTGAAAAGCTGGGTGTGCTGGCCCAGTGCCCTCACTGAACTCAGAATTCTCCTAAGAGGCTCAGGGGTCCTCTGTCCCTTCCTCCAGGGGGATAGGGGAGTAAAGAGGGTTAAGGAAAACATCTACATACACAGTGCCTGTACAGGGGCTTGTGCGTGCATGTGCATACGACAAAGAAAAAGGCATTAAAGTAATAAAAATAGGTGACATGAAAAGATAAAAAGAAATTTAGGCCCAGCTGGGCACAGGGGAGATGGCTCACTAGCTAGGAGCATTATATTACAGAGATCCTGGTTGGATTCCCAGCACTGATTGTCAGGCGGCTCAGATGGGATCCAGCGCCCTCTTCAGGACTTCGCGGTCACTGCACTCATGTGCATCTATACACAACTAAAAAATGATAAAAAAGTAAACCGGGCCGTGGTGGTGCACACCTTTAATCCCAGCACTTGGTAGGCACATCTCTGAACTAAAGGCCAGCCTAGCTATAGAGTGAGTCCTAGGACAGCCAGGGCTACACAGAGAAACCATGTCTCGAAAAGAAAAGAAAAACAGCCAGGCAGTGGTGGCGCCCACCTTTAATCCCAGCACTCACTTGGGAGGCAGAGGCAGGCAGATCGCATGAGTTCGAGGCCAGCCTGGTCTACAAAGTGAGTCCAGGACAGCCAAGGCTACACAGAGAAACCCTGTCTCGAAAAACCAAAACAAAACCAAAGAAAATAGATAAATTGTGTACATATATTTTTTATTTATTTTATTTTTATTTATTTATTTATTTTAATCTCTTCCTAACCAGGAAGGGAGGAGGGGGAAAAGCCGGATGTGGTGCATTCGGGAGGCAGAGAAGCTCATCTCTGTGAGTTCTAGGACAGCCTGGTTTACAAAGCAAGTACAGGCCAGCCAAAAACAAAAAGAAGAAAAACCCCAACTAAACAAAAACTCTTCCTAGTTTTTTTTCAAGGTCCCTAGAAGATGGTCTTCCCTACCTGAAATTCGGTACTTGGTGCATCATCCCTGCCTAGGTCAAGGAGGAAAGAGGAAAAGAGGAAGGATGAATCACCCCCGCTATTGGCTGGATTCTAGTCATGTGACCACTGAAGCATCATGGGAAATGTAGTCCGCTACGAAAGACAGTCATGGTGTTAGTGAGCCAGAGAAATATTTTACCTTGGAAAACCTTTGCTGCACACGCGGACATATTTGAGTCTGAATCGCTAAACTATGCAAAAAGCCAGGTGTGGTAGGCCATCTGTCATGGCTACACAAGGAAGCTGAGACGGGAGCGTCCCTGTGCTCAGTAGCAACCACCCTAGACGGACCAGTAAGCTCCAGGGACCCTCCTTGTCTCTGCCTCCTAGCCACATGGACACTGGGACCGCATTTCCGCAGCACTTGCTGCACAAAACACAGTGACCACCTAGAATAAAAAGATCAGTGCACTTCCTACCGCTGTGTGCTTGCTAGCCTCGTGTACGCTAGCTGACCCAATTTTTACAGAAAGCTGCCTAGCTGGGCTACTTTTGTTTTGTTGCTGTACTTTTGGCTCGCGCTCTCTCTCTCTCTCTCTCTCTCTCTCTCTCTCTCTCTCTCTCTCTCTCTCTCTCCCTCCCTCCCCCCCCCCCTCTCAAATGTGGGGTTAAAGGCATGCCACAACACTGCCCTGTTTTTTCCTATGTGTTTATTTCGAGACAGGGCTTCTCTGTGTAGCCCTGGCTGTCCTGGCCTGGAACTCACAGCGGTCCTCCTGCCTCTGCCTCCCTTCTTCCTATGTTTTTAACGTGACAAATATGATATATGTTCCCAACAAGTGGGAGACTATCAAAAACAAAAGAAAGACCGGCCGTGGTGGCGCACGCCTTTAATCCCAGCACTAGGGAGGCAGAGGTGGGCGGATCGCTGTGAGTTCGAGGCCAGCCTGGTCTACAAAGTGAGTCCAGGACAGCCAAGGCTAACACAGAGAGACCCTGTCTCGAAAAACCAAAACCAAAACCAAAAACAAACAAACAAAACATTGGTGACCCACACCTTTTGCTTGTCCGTTTGGATTTTGAGACAGGGTTGTTTCTTTTCTTTCTTTTTTCTTTTCTTTTTTTGGTTTTCAAGACGGGGTTTTTTCGTGTAGCCCTGGCTGTAGTGGAAATAGACGAGGCTGGCCTAGAACTCAGAGATCTGCCTGCCTCTGCCTCCCAGGTGCTGGAATAAAGGCGTGTGCCACTGCCACTGGGCTTTGACTTACACCTGAGTTCGAAGCCAGTCTGTCAGCAGAGTAAGTTCCAGTCCAGCCCAGCCAAGGTGATACACTGAGAACTTTATTGAAAATTAAGGGCTGGAGAGATGGCTCAGTGGTTAAGAGCACTGTCTGCTCTTCCAAAGATCCTGAATTTAATTCCCAGCAACCACATGGTGGCTCTCAACCATCTATAATGAGATCTGGCGTCTTCTTCTGGCAGGCAGGTGTACATGTAGGCAGAGCACTGTATACATAATAAATCTATCTTTAAAGAAAAAAGAAAAAGAAAAAGAAAAAAAGATGGCTGGAGAGATGGTTCAGAGGTTAAGAGCACTGTCTCTTCTTCCAAAGGTCCTGAGTTCAATTCCCAGCAACCACATGGTGGCTCACAACCATCTATAATGAGATCTGGTGTCTTCTTCTGGCAGGCAGAAAAACACTGTGTGGTGGCTTATGTCTTTTTTTCTTTTCGTCCTGGACTCCCTTTGTAGACCAGGCTGGCCTCGAACTCACAGTGATCCACCTGCCTCTGCCTCCCGAGTGCTGGGATTAAAGGTGTGCGCCACCACGCCCAGCTGTGGCTCATGTCTTTAATCACAGCACTCAGAGGCAGAGGCAGGTGGATCTCTTTGAGTTCAAGGTCAGCCTGGTCTACAAAGTGAGTCCAGGACAGCCAAGGCTACACAGAAAAAAATCCTGTCTCCTGATTTGAAAACCAAAAATCAATAAATAATAAAGAAAAAAGACTGAGGAAAATAAAGCCCATTAAAGCAGTTGCCTTGAATGGTCCGTTTTCTCAACCCTGTTGAGCTGCCCCCACTTTATCCTGTAATGAACTCCTCCTATGCTGTGGATTTACAGAAGCAAAATAGCTGTGGCCCACCCCCATCATCTCGGAGCTAAGGAGCCTGAGGCAGGCAGGTGAATTCCCGACAATGTAAGGCCAGACTAATGTAGATATGGTTATAGAGAGATAGAGGGACAGAGAGAGAGAGAGAGAGAGAGAGAGAGAGAGAGAGAGAGAGAGAGAGAGAGAATATATATATATTTAGGAATCCTGCTTCAGGGAGTGTCAGGGAGTAAGTACAGTGTGAGCCAGGTGTGGTGGCACACACACCTTTAATCCCAGCATTCACAGTCAGCCTGGGCTACACAAAGAAACTCTGTCTTGAAAAACCAAAAAAAAAAAAAAAAAAAAAAAAAAAAAAAGGAAAGAAAGAAAAAAAGAAAAGAAAAAAGGCCGCGCAGGGCTGGGGCTCAGTTGGAGGAGGAGCTCTTGCCTGGCACATATAGAACCTTGTTTCATCTTTAGCACCCCAGAAATAGGGGATGTTGATCCACGCCTGTCATACTAGGGTGATAGAAGCTGGAAAATCAGGAGTTAAAGGCTACACGGGGGATTTCCAAGCAAGCCAGAGGTACAGGAGACCCGGGCTCAAAAGAAATCAGTTTTCATTCTGTATCTTCTGGATACTAGGGAGCTGCACGCGGCTTTTGCTACTGAGAGGCCAGGGGTGAACAAAGTTGTTGTTTTTTTTTTAATGTAGTCAGGACAAGGGGAGAGATGGAGCTTGCAGAGAAATGACCCGAATGCAAGTGTGCACACATACACACAACCAAAAGGCGCAGGAGGGAAGGAAAAATATTTTTCTTTTACACAAAGTCTTTCTTTATTGCCCAGGCTGGCCTCAAACTCCCAATCCTCCTGCCTCATCTTCCCATGTGCTGGCAGTTTGGGGGTTTCTGCGTCTGCGCGCCTTGCAGCAGGCCAGGCATGTGCAAACGGAACCCGGATGCGAATGGCAGAAGGCAGGCTGAGCTCACACCCCGTCTCTACACCACCATCCGAAGCCTGCACCTGCCAGCTGCCGCTCCCAGAGAACAGCGACACCTGCCCGGCTGCACTCGGCTCATTCCCAACCGGTCCTTCCTCCAAAACACCAGCATAAGCAGGAGCCATCAAATACACCGACCGGAAGAGCCTGCTCCTTTAAGATCCCCCACCCCACCCCCACCCCCTACAACCGCGCTGGGTGTGCGCGTGGTCCCGCCCGCCCAAAGAAACGGAAGCAGGGGCGGTGCTCGTCCTCCTTTAAATTGACGGGGCGCGGCTAGGAGTGGGCGTGGCCGCCGCGCAGGCTGGAAAACCAGGCGGCAGGGTGGGGCTTGTGGGTAGTTAAGAGCAGAGGGTGGGGCTTCTGGGTAGTTAAGGGGCAGAGGGTGGGGCTTGTGGGTAGTTAAGACCAGAGGGTGGGGCTTCTGGGTAGTTAAGAGGCAGAGGGTGGGGCTTGTGGGTAGTTAAGAGGCAGAGGGTGGAGCTTTGGGTAGTTAAGAGGCAGAGGGTGGAGCTTGTGGGTAGTTAAGGGACAGAGGGTGGGGCTTGTGTGTAGTTAAGAGGCAGAGGGTGGGGCTTGTGGGTAGTTAAGGGCAGAGGGTGGGGCTTGTGGGTAGTTAAGAGGCAGAGGGTGGAGCTTTGGGTAGTTAAGAGGCAGAGGGTGGAGCTTGTGGGTAGTTAAGGGACAGAGGGTGGGGCTTGTGTGTAGTTAAGAGGCAGAGGGTGGGGCTTGTGGGTAGTTAAGGGCAGAGGGTGGGGCTTGTGGGTAGTTAAGGGCAGAGGGTGGGGCTTGTGGGTAGTTAAGAGGCAGAGGGGTGGCACACACCTTTAATCCCAGCACTCAGGAGGCAGAGGCAGGTGGATCTCTTTGAGTTCGAGGCTAGCCTGGTCTACAAAGAGCCCAGGACAGTCAAGGCTACACAGAGAGACCCTGTGTGTTTGTGTGTGTGTAATAAATAAAAGTGAGACTAGCCAGGCATGGTGGCACCTTTAATCCCAGCACACATGAGGCAGAGGCAGGTGGATCTCTTTGAGTTCGAGGTCAGCTGATGTACAAAGCAAGTCAAGGACAGCCAGGACTACAGAGAGAAACCCTGTGTAGAAAAAAAAAAAAAACAAAAGCCGGGCGTGGTGGCGCACGCCTTTAATCCCAGCACGCGGGAGGCAGAGGCAGGCGGATCACTGTGAGTTCGAGGCCAGCCTGGTCTACAAAGTGAGTCCAGGACAGCCAAGGCTACACAGAGAAACCCTGTCTCAAAAAAACCAAAAACCAAAACAAACAAACAAAAAACCAAAAGAAGAGGAGGGGGAGGAGGTGGGAGCCCCGAGTCTAGGCCAGGTTGGGAAGGTAGAGGCAGGCGGGTTTCAGTGAGTTCGAGGCCTGGTCTACACACTGAATTCCAGGGCAGCCAGGCCTACATAGAGAGGCCGTGCCTCAAAAACAACAACAAAACAAAAACCAAAAACTGATCTAGTTGCTACTGTCAGTTTGAAATCAAGGCAAAGTGCTCAGCACGTAGAAAAGGGGGGTGGCCAGTGTGAGGACACATGGCGCTTACCAGCCGAGCCCGACCAGAGGTTCATCCCTGGGACCTACATAGTGGAAGGAGAGAAACTACTTTCCTAGACTGTTCTGACTTTTACTCATGTTCACAGTAAAGGAATAAATAAGTGTAATATTTTCTTAAAGCCAGATAAGGGTTAAGCATGAATTCCACAAGCGCAAGAGAAATATAGAGGCGGGAAGTGCTGCTACCTCTTTAAGTAGCTAGGCCCCGCCCCCGGGTGGGCGTGGCAGCGGCCAGCGCCTTGAAAAATAGTCGCGGGGGCGGGGCTTGGTAATTTTCCTTTGTGATTGGTCAGGTCCTCGGGCGGTGGCGCCTAGGCGCGCATGCGCACGTCACCTCCTCCCGCTTCTCGGACGCAGGGGCGAGTAGGGAGGAGCCAGCATTCCCGTTTATTGGTTGTCGCGCAGGCCCCGCCCTCCAGCCGAGTGCCGTCACGTGACGCGACGGCTGGGGCCTCCCGGCGCGGGGGACGCTAGTGGCCAAGATGGCGGCAGAGCTGGTGGAGGCCAAAGTGAGTGAGCGGCGGCGGCTCCTGCCGGGGCGGGCGGCTGTCGTGGTGCGGACGGCGCCTCGCAGCGAGCTGGGAGGGTGCCCCGCGGGGTGTGGCGGCGCGGGCTGGCAGGGGTGCGACCGGGACGCGGGCTGAGGCTGCGGGCGGGGGGCGGGGAGACCGGGGGCGGGGTCGCCAGCACCCTCCTGGGGTGTCCCCGACGGCTCCTGTCACTGTGTTCCGGACCGGAACTGGGGTCCCCACAGTGTGTGACCGGGCTCCCCCGGTGCGTGCACTGTCCTCTCTTGGGGAACAGCCCCATTGGGACAGAACTGGGGGTCCCGTTGTGGTCTCGGAAGCCCAAGGAATGCGGAGAGTGACTTCTCCATGGTGTTTCCAAGGCAACGAGCAGGACTCCAGTCCTGGCGCTCTCAGTTTTCCATCCCTAGCATGGGTATGGGCCTGGCTGACACCTTCTACTACTATGTCAGGCTCCCCGCTCAGCCCAACTGTGAGTGCCCAGGTTCATTTTCGAGAGACTGAATCTCCCTGCTCCCCGCTTGCCAACTGTGGGGTACATCTTTACTTAATTCTTCAGTGATGCAGTCTCACTCTATACCCCAACTCTAACCTCCACACCCTGGTGAATCATTTTGTGGGGTTTCACTGCTCCCTGCCATAGCCCACCAGAGCCAGCACCCCCTCCTTTCTTCCTGTGTTCCCCAGAGTAGTCCTTACAGGGTATTGACAAGAGTCCAGGGGAGGACAGTTGAGGCCTCTTACCCCCATTTCTGCATTGAGGTGTTCTGTCCTTACATCCAACTTGAGTCCACATTAAAACTTCTTGAGGGTAGACTCGGCTCAACATAGCCACCGTCCAGTGCATCCAGTGCTGTCCTGTCTCCCAGCCCAGGCTCCAGCATACTTGTCCCACCTGACTTAACTCATGTACCTTGGTCAGGCCCCTTCTCGCCTGTAAGGTCCTGCCTCTTCCCTCCCCATTGGACCCTTCGGGTCACTCTAGAGGCTCTTATTAATGTGTACCCTGCTTCCCCCACATTCACACACCCAAAATGTACACCATTTACGTAGACTTTTGGAAAACAGCGTCAGAATGTGAGCTGTGCAGGTGAAGGCACAATTTCAATGCTCGCAGTTCCCTTGTAGCATCCGGGAGCACTGGAGTGAGGCCAAGCCTCTATATCCACTTCCCCCCTCAAAGGCAGGGACTTGTGATCCCCTCTCTGCTGTCCTGATGCTTGAAATACAAGCTGATGATCTCTGCTCGACCCTCTGCTGGCTGGACCCCCACCCCCATTTCAGTTGTGCGAACTTGACCCTTCCTTGAAGCTCTGTAATGGTGAGCTAGTGCAGGTCCTGAGGGACTCCTGTCACAACCCCTCATAATGCCTTAATGATGGAGAAACCTCCATTTTTTTCCAGTAGCTTTTGTCCAGTCTGTCACAGCAGGCCGCAGATTCTGACTTTTAGGGTACGCTGGGGCTCATGGAAGGCAGTGAGGGTGATTGTGGATGGAAGGACCATCGCCCTGACTAGAGATGTGCTTACAGCAGGCTGGGGACAAAACCTTCATCCTTCGCCTGTGTCAGGCATCTCAGCTTTCTGAAGCGCCTAGGCTAGCGACACAGCGCGGCCCCTTCCATCTGTGTCTGGGTTGTCGCTTCTTGTCACGCCCCAAGCTGAAGGCTCCTGAAGCCGTGGCACTGGTGCTGTTTATAAACTCAGCCCTGTGCCAGGGCGGGAAGTGCACACCGGGCAATAGATGGAGGCTTCTTCCTGCAAGCCTGTCCTGATGCCTGCTGTCCCTAGCAGGCTGCTCGGGCCATGGCAGCTGCTGAGAAACCTGACCCAGACCATATGGTAGCGACCTGGCTCCTGGGAATGCTTGCCATCCATCTGGGGTGATGGAACTCCCAAACATCCACCAGGGCCATAGAGCCCCCAGGCTCTGGCTGGGCCCTCACAGGCTCCCACATCACTGCACCCCTCCCCGCAGCCTCAAGGGTTCACGTGCAAACATGCTAACTATGTGTCGCTGTCCCTGCATGAGGTAGGAAGTCAAGTCCACACTGGGGTCCCTGGAGAGTTGGGGCTCCTGTGCAGTCTCCAGAGATCTGGGAAGCCTGGTAGCCACAAGCCAAACCCCAGCCCATCCTGTCGCTTTGGGGGGCCTTAAGTCCAGCTGCAGTAGCTGGTACCCCACGTCCCAGGTAGTTTCAGGGCTCCCTGGGACAATGCTACTGGTCCCAGAGGCCGTGTGCCCCAAGTGGCCAGGTGGACACCGAATGGGATGGATCTGTGGCTTTGACGCCTGAGCTGGTTGGGTGGGCCTTCTGTATCAAACAGGCTTCTTTGGGGCTCATTACCTGGGCCGCCTGCCTGTGTTCTCCTGCCGCTCGGGCTACACGCCCTAGTCTTGTGGAAGTCCCCTTCTGGCTCCACTTTTAATTCATTGGCCAGCAGCAGGACCAGGGCGACCAAGTCCTTCATCTGTGGGTGCAGGAGGCCCACTGGAGTGCTCAGGGCACATTCTGGGATCTCCTGTGCTCTGGTGGTTGCATTCCCCTGAAGGACCCTGATGGGTCTACCCTTAGCCCTGCCCATCCTCTGTTGCCACAGTATCGCCGGCTTGGTCACTGCCCAGTGCGGCTGCTCAGTTTCAGGGACCAGCTGTTCTCACGTACGTCCATTCTGCTCCTGGGGACCCTGGTGCTGCCTGGGGGAGCTTCTGGCACAGTTGGGTGGAAACCAGACATAGGCTCCAGAGTGCCTCACTGGAGGACCCGGCCCAGATCATGGTGCTGGCGCCCTTGACTGAGACTAGTAGGCCCTCCCTAGTCTGGGACAGCTCTCATAGAAGCAGATTAAGGAGGAGGGGTCATGGGCCTTCAGTCCTCTGAAGCTCAAACCAGCCCAGCAGGGCAGACTAAGGAAGATGGCTGAGGATGCGGCTGTGCACCATGGCCAGGGCGCTGCTTCTGTTCCACGCATTCCTCCCAGCATGGGGGAGGGGCGGGTTGGCGCCTCAGGCCCTGAGAGCTGCTGTGGTTGTCCCCACAGAACATGGTGATGAGCTTCCGCGTGTCAGACCTGCAGATGCTCCTAGGCTTTGTAGGCCGCAGCAAGAGCGGCCTGAAGCACGAGCTGGTGACCAGGGCCCTGCAGCTGGTGCAGTTTGACTGCAGCCCCGAGCTCTTCAAGAAAATCAAAGAGCTGTATGAGACGCGCTACGCCAAGAAGAGCACAGAGCCCGGCCCACAGGCGCCACGGCCCCTGGAGCCCATGGCGCTGCACTCCATGCCCAGGACTGCCCTGTCAGGGCCCACCGTGGACTACCCCGTGCTGTACGGGAAGTACTTGAACGGACTGGGCCGCCTGCCCACCAAGGCCCTTAAGCCAGAGGTGCGCCTGGTGAAGCTGCCCTTCTTCAACATGCTGGACGAGCTGCTGAAGCCCACTGAACTGGGTGAGTGCTGGGCATCGTCCGGGAGCTCCCCACAGCAGGCTCAGCCACCCCAGACCTAGCAGCTTAAAGCACTTGCCATGGGGAGGCATGGCAGCTCCTCACTTGGGGGCTGAGGCAGGAGGATGGTGAGTTGCCCGCTAGACTGGTATAAAGACTGCTCTAGAAAAGAAAAGAAAAGAAGAGCAGGGGCAGGAGGACTGCCGTGGTTTTGAGGCAAGACTGAAGTTTGTTTGTTTGTTTTTTCAAGACAGTTTCTCTGTGTAGCCTTGGACTTTCTTTGTATACCAGGCTGGCCTCAAACTCACAGAGATCCACCTGATTCTGCCTTCCAACATGCTAGGATTATAGGCGTGCACCACCATACCCGGTTTACACTGTGATTTGCTTTTAAAGATTTATTTATTATTATGTACACAGTGCTCTGCCTGCTTGTACACCCGCACACCAGAAGAGAGCATCGGATCTCATTGTAGATGGTTGTGAGCCACCATGTGGGTGCTGGGAACTGAACTCAGACCTCTGGAAGAGCAGCCAGTGCTTTTAACCTCTGAGCCATCTCTCCAGCCCTATAGACTGTTTGGTTTTGGTTTTGGTTTTGTTTTGGGGGGTTTTGTTTTGTTTTGTTTTGTTTTTTAGTTTTTTGAGACAGGGTCTCTCTTTATAGCCTTGTCTGTCCTGGACTCTGTAGACCAGGCTGGCCTCGTACTCAGAGCAATCCACCTGCCTCTGCCTCCACAGTACTGGTATTACAGCCGTGTCCCACCATGCCTGGCTAGACCGTGATTTTTAACAGAAAAAAATCTGGGCACGGTGGCTCGTTCTGGTCATCTCAGCATTTGGGAGGCAGATGTGGACGGTCAGGAGCTCAAGGTCATCCTCAGTCACAGTGAGTTTGAAGCCAAGCTGGGCTATATGAGAAGACCCTAGCTCATAAAAAAAGAAAGGCAGATGTGAGCTGGCCATGGTGGCACACACTGCACCTGTAATCCCAGCAGAGGCAGGCTGTGAGTTCAAGGCCAGCCTGGTCTACATAGCGAGTCCAGGAGTCTGGACTATAAGAGAAACCCTGTCTCAAAAAATAAAAATTTTTTTTAAAAAGGAAGAAGAAAAAGAAAGGCAGATGTAAGTAGAGCAAGCTGTATTCCAAGCTATCAGGGTCTCATGCAGCGTAGATGGTCAGATGCTCATCCCCCTCTCTGGGGACACGGATGGCCTCCCTCACCATGTGGCCGTAGATGCTGCCCTGAGCTGGTCACCTGGCAGTCCTGACCGGCCACACACAAGACCTGGGGCTTTCTCAGGTACCCAGTGTCCGTACAGACAGCTGTCCCGGTTGTCTCTCCTGCTTGCTTCTGACTAAAGGTGTCAGACCAGGAGACACCAGTTCTGCCTCCACACCTGTGGCCTGTGATTGGAAGGGACTTCCATTCTGTCCTCACCCTGAGGATAGATAGCCCCACAGCAGTGGCTCTGCCCTGTGGTACGGCTTGGGCCCCACCCTCTTGGCTGAGGCTCCGCCCCTGGCCTATGGCTCCACCTTTGACACCTATGGTGCTGATGCAGAGCCCTGTGGCCTGTCCACCCTTCCCTTCCTGCCTTGTTCCAAGTGCTACAAGCCTGCCTCCCGCAAGGTTTCCACAGCCCCTGGCTGGGATCCTTGGGCCAAGCTGACTGGGTGTCATTTTGAGGAAGACCCCTGTGCCAGGAGGTTGGCCCCTTGGCCTCCCAGCCTGCATGTCAAGCTTCCTTCCTGCAGAGTAAGCCAGCCTCACTCCGCCCACAATGCATCACTGTACCCTTAGCCCCCAGGGACCCTGGTCACCTGATCTCCGGGAAAGCATGCTCCCCTGTCTGCACCAGCAGCTTGAACAAAGAGGTCTAGCCCGCCCCGCCTGCCTTTCCACCAGGGCACCCCTTCCCTGTCCCCACACCCTGAAGGGCTGCTGGATCAGAGCGCTGATCATGGGCCCAAGGCTATGATCCCACAGGCTCCAAACCCAGGATTTTACACGCCTGCCCCACCCTGGCCTGGGCACTTCCCAGCATGAGCCTCATGGTGCCAGTTCACAGTGGCCACCCTTGATCATGATCCTGTAGGAGTCCCCGGAAGATCCCTCCGCTCAGCCTGCACCAGGCAGACAGACCCATAAATCACCTGAGAGCACGCGGAGGGGGAGGGGAGGGGGAACCAGACCAGCTGCAGACCAGGGTGCACTGACAGCTAAGGAGGCCTGGTGATCAGAGAGGGCAAGGGACTTACCCAGGGACACACGGCAGCCTGAGCTCTCACCCCCCCCCCAGGCTGCATCTCATACCCTTGTCTGGGGGGGGGGGTCCGTGTTGGTTTCTCCCCCAATCCCTGGCACAGCAGGTCCCAGAGAGGTAACAGTTGCTGACTGACCGCAGCAGAGCTGACTTAGGACTAGAGCCCCGGAGCCCAGACTCTCCTGTCTGGGGGCCCCGGGCAGAAGTGAGGTAGAGTAGGACTCAGGGGGCGGTTCCCCCGGTACGGAGCTGGGTGTCAGCTACCCCAGGGCTCCGTGTCCCTTGAGCAGTTGGAGGGCTTCCTGGGAGAGGGCTTTCCTTTGGGGCTTCTGAGGATGGTCTGGGTAGAGTGAGGCCACTGCGGGAGTGAGGAGGGATGTGACGCTCGAGTCCGTGGGACGCGCCTTCTTTAGCCTCCCCTTGCTACCCACGTGCATCCGTGTTCCCTGGCTATGGTTCTTGTTTTGTTTTGTGGATGTGGTTTTTGAGGCAGGGCTCACAAGGTAGCCTAGGCTGGCTCAGCCTTGCAGTGCTAGGATCAGAGGTGTCCCCCCTCCCCCGCATGGCACTGGCTGTCGCAGAGAACACTTGGCATAGGCTCCGCCCCGACTCCCACACTGACTCTCTGCTCCCCATTCTCTTTAGGGTTGCGGTGCCTACCATGCGCTGTCTCCTCACCACAGCTCCCTTCCGGGATTGCCTTTGTGTGTTGTGTTCCTTACCTTGTGCATGGTATTTTGAGGCAGGTTCTCAGGTAGCCCAGGCTGGCCCAACTTGGTGTGTGTGTTTGTATTTTTGGTTTTTTAAGACAGGGTTTCTTTGTGTAGCCCTGGCTGCCCTGGACTCGCTTTGTAGACCAGGCTGGCCTCAAACTCACAGAGATCCACCTGCCTCTGCCTCCTGAGTACTGAGTCTAAAGGCGTGCGACACCACGCCTAGCTTTTTTTTTTTTCCGGTTTTTCGAGACAAGGTCTTTCTGTAGCCTTGGCTGTCCTGGACTCACTTTGTAGACCAGGCTGGCCTCGAACTCACAGTGATCCGCCCGCCTCTGCCTCCCAAGTGCTGGGATTAAAGGTGTGCGCCACCACGCCCGGCTCTAGCTGAAACAGGGTTTCTCTGTGTAGACCAGGCTGGCCTTGAACTCACAGAGATCCGCTTGCCTCTGCCTCCCAAGTCAGCACTTGGGGTTACACTTGTGCACCACCACACCCAGCTGTTTTGTTTTCTTTTTTTTTTCCAGTTTGTTAGGTAGCCAAAAATAACCCTGTTCCTCCCTCCCCACTGCATCGGCAAACACCCTTGCTGGGCCTGGCTGGTTCAGGGCAGCCCAGTAGCACAGGGGAGGGGACAGCCCTTGTTCTGGCCCTGACCACCCAGGTGGCATCGGCTGTGGTCCTCTGTACATGGTTGTGTCACCACCTAGCTGTGAGTCCCACAGAGGAGCTGGGTGGAGCTTTTTTGTTTTGTTTTGTTAGTTGTTGGTTTTATTTTTTAAAAGATTTGTTTATTTATTATGTATACAATGTTCTGCCTACATTAGGCCTGCAGGCCAGAGGAGACATCAGATCACATTACAGATGGTTGGGAGATACCATGTGGTTGCTGCGAATTGAACTCAGAACCTCTGGAAGAGTAGACAGTGCCCTTAACCAATGAGCCATCTCTCCAGCCTTGTTGGCTTTGTTTTGTTTTTGAGACAGGGTTTCTCTGGGTAACCCTGGCTGTCCTAGACTCATTCTGTAAACCAGGTTGTCCTTGAACCCACAGTGATCCACCTGCCTCTGCCTCCCAAGTCCTGGGATTACCATCGCTAGTCTTGCAGTTTTGTTTGTTTGCTTTTGTTTTTTGGGGCAGGGTTTCTCTGGCTGTCCTGGAACTCCCTCTGTAGAGCAGGCTGGCGTCGAACTCACAGAGATCTGCCTCTGCCTCCCAAGTGCTGGGATTAAAGGCGTGCGCCACCACCGCCCAGCTCAGTCTTGCAGTTTCAGTCAGGCCCTCAGGGGTTCTGCACAAGGCAGACACAAGGATCAAGAGCACACTGCTGACAGCAAGTGCACAGCTGCTCTGCATCTGGGAGGAGGGTCTCTGGTTCAAGGCCAGCCTGGGATAGAAAAGTGAGCTCCACGGTGCCTACAGAGACCTTAAAGTGGGGTGGCCTAAGGCCACTGAGGAGAAGTTCAGTCTCTGCTGGAGCTGCTGAGGAGACCCTGCCCTCAAGTGGTGACGGCGGACTGTTGTTTGAAGGGCCCAGCAGTCATAGCAGAGGCTCTGGCTTGGAGAGTACTCTGTGACCCGCTCCAGGATCATGCAGTGGGACATGGCTGCTGGGGTGTGGGACTGGGCAGCCCTGGTTTTCCCTGATGCCTGACCCCACACTATAGAAGTTGCCTCCCCACCCCGTTGATGGGCTTCTACCTCCTACCCAGCCACTGCCAGCTCAGCTGGCTGCCTGGGCTCCTCCCCCCTCCCTGTGGGCAGATCTGAGTGTGCCTAGGTGGCCCTGAGCTCTAGCTCTTCCCTCAGGCCTGCAGCGGCTACACATGGTCTTGGGCTGGCTGCAAGTGTGACTGCCCTCTAACCCCAGCCACGCCACCTCCCAGCTCCTGAATCTGCCTGCGCTCGCTGTGCCACTGGGCCCACAGCCTGAGGCTCAGACAGTTCCAGGCCAGTCCCACCCAGCACCAGCCAGTCTTGTAACAGGATGTCACAGGCACTTGACTGCTAGGGCCCTCACCCACTGCTAGAGCCTGTGACCAGAGAATGCCACCTGACAGGGCTGGTGGTTGGTTTTGCAGAGGTGGGGGGAACTCGGGGCTGCCTGCTCGTCACAGCTGTGCCCCCAGCCTCATACCCACCCTGCAGGTGTTTGAACTCAAGACCCTTCTGCTCAGCCCCTGCATCCTGGGGTGGCAGGCATGCACCTCGCACTGCTGCCTCCTCGTCAGGCCTGCCTGCTGTGGCTGTACTGCACAATGCACAGAAAGCGGTGGCCTTTGGATACAGATAGCTGCCCTTCTGCCTTTGGGACTCCCAGATCCAAAGACATCCAGAATGGAGTGGGGCCAGACCACATCCCCTGCATCCCATGAGCAGAGGGCTGGCCTCTGTCCCTGAGCTGGGGAGGTGCCGCCAGGCTGGTGACCACATGTGTTCAGTCCCACAGAGCGCCGAGAAGCTGCAGGAAAGCCCGTGCATCTTCGCGCTGACGCCTCGGCAGGTGGAGATGATCCGCAGCTCCAGGTGTGACCACCATGAGTGCCCCCACTGCACGTGATCCACCTGGGCCATGACACACAGCATGGGGCCCTACAGGCCCATGAGCTCCCCAGATGTCACCCAGGGTCCCTTAGGCATGATGGGTATGGGTGAGCCTTCCATGTGCTCAGTGGAACCCCACCCCCCCCACCCCCCCACCCCCCGGAGCCACTCTGACATCAGTAGGCCCCACGTTCCCCTGTGTGTCAGGACAGAGGGCAGGCCTGAGCAGCCTGGGGGCTGACCGTGGGCAGGGCTCCCGGGTGGTGGACGCTGCCCACTGACCCCTGCTTGTGCCTACTCACAGGGAGCTGCAGCCTGGAGTGAAAGCCGTGCAGGTGGTGCTAAGGTATGAGCAACACGCTGGCCCCGCTGGCCTGGCTCCCCGGTGCCACACACACACACACGCGCTGGCCACGCTGGCCTGGCTCCCCGGTGCCACACACACACACACGCGCTGGCCTCGCTGGCCTGGCTCCCCGGTGCCACACACACTCACACACGCTGGCCCCGCTGGCCTGGCTCCCCGGTGCCACACACACTCACACACGCTGGCCATCCTCGCCGCCACCTCTTTTCACGGCTGAGTTTGCACAGTACTCTCCTACTGCATGTCCCCGCAGCCCCCCAACCCCCGTGTCCCGCTGTCTCCCCAGGATCTGTTACTCTGATACCAGCTGTCCACAGGAGGACCAGTACCCGCCCAACATCGCCGTGAAGGTCAACCACACCTACTGTTCAGTGCCGGTGAGCAAGGCCGTGGATCCTGGGAGCATGGGTGACATGGACACACGCTGGGAACAGGTATTGGTGGGGCTGAGCACAGCTCTGTTCACAGGGCTACTATCCTTCCAACAAGCCTGGAGTGGAGCCCAAGAGGCCCTGCCGCCCCATCAACCTTACCCACCTCATGTATCTGTCCTCGGCCACCAACCGCATCACTGTCACCTGGGGCAACTATGGCAAGGTAAGCACCCCACTGCCCCACACTCACCCCGTCTGCCCCGCAGGCAGCACCCCACTGCCCCACACTCACCCCGTCTGCCCCGCAGGCAGCACCCCACTGCCCCACACTCACCCCGTCTGCCCCGCAGGCAGCACCCCACTGCCCCACACTCACCCTGTCTGCCCCGCAGGCAGCACCCCACTGCCCCACACTCACCCCACCCTGACTGTGCACCTCCTGTGTCCACAGAGCTACTCTGTGGCCTTGTACCTGGTGCGGCAGCTGACCTCCTCAGACCTGCTGCAGAGGCTGAAGACCATCGGCGTGAAGCACCCCGAGCTCTGCAAGGCACTAGGTGCGTGCCAGGGCCTATGGTGTGAGGGTGGGCAAGAGACTTGGGGCACAGCCTGGAGTCTGGGGGTGCTGGATCTTGCTGTGGGGTTTTAGGGTTCTGGTTTGAGCACAGAAGCCTCCTGCCTTCCATAGTTGGGGATTGGGGGCAGGGAGGGCTTTGGGGAGGAAGGCGGGGCAAGAGATGCCAGGGCAGGGTTTGCATTGTTACTTGTGATAGCTGGGTTTTCGAGACAGGGTCTCGCTTTGTAGACCAGGCTGGCCTTGAACTCACAGCGATCTGCCTACCTCTGCCTCCTGAGTGCTGGGATTAAAGGTGTGCACCACCACACCCAGCTTGTGTTTAGTAAGACACAGTGCCTGCAGTGGCCTGAGAGCCCACAGTGCCTACCCACACTTGGCTGATGGGGGGCCCTGGACCTCACCAGTGGCCATTTCTTTGCAGGACTGGCCTCAGCCACCTAGCTGGGGTTGGCCAGGCTGGGAGCTGGCCCGTTCTGAGGGTGATATCTGGCCTTGTGTCTCTCTAGCTGGGAGGAAGTGGCCCAGTCCTGCTGGGGTTGTCATACCTGGGCAATTGAAGGCATGCTTTGCAGGCCAAGGCCACCAGCTCTATTGTTGTTTAGTGACCAGAGTGGGGACAGCAGAGTCACAGGTCCACCTTGTGTGCCTGGTCAGTGTCACTAGAGCTGCAAGGCTAGGTGGAAGCTTTGGCCTCACGCTGCCTGTTCTATGGTGTCCGCATGGTGCGCTCTGCTGCCTCCTCAAGGCTACCACAGGCCCACAGGCCTCAGAGAAGGCTGTGCTTCCCGGATCTTCACAGAAATGGCCCTGCACGCCAATGAAACCCCAGCAGGGCATGGGGGCCTGCCTGGCCCCTCTGTGCAGGGCCTCAGGGTTTGTGGGCCCCACACACTGGGAAGCTGGAGGCCAGCTTGGCCCACGTGAGACCTGCAGCTGCCTTCAGCTGTGGAGAGACACTCACTGCCCTCTGACACTCTCTGTCCCCTCTGTCATCTCACACAGTCAAAGAGAAGCTTCGCCTAGACCCCGACAGCGAGATTGCCACTACCGGAGTGCGAGTGTCCCTTATTTGCCCAGTGAGTGCCATCTGCTCCCAGCGATGGGTGGTTGTGTTCATGTGAGACAGGGCCCGTCCTCACGTCCCCTCCACCCTCCCTTGCAGCTGGTGAAGATGCGGCTCTCGGTGCCCTGCCGCGCAGAGACCTGTGCCCATCTGCAGTGCTTCGACGCTGTGTTCTACCTGCAAATGAACGAGAAGAAGCCCACGTGGATGTGCCCCGTGTGTGACAAGCCCGCAGCCTACGACCAGCTCATCATAGATGGGTGAGTCTGGGCTGCCCTGCGATGGACACCTTGTGTTGCGCTGTGTGTGCTGTGGAGAGCAGAGCCAGGCCCTGCCCTGGAGACAGCAGCTGGCTGTGCTGCCTCGCTGAGTGCACAGCTGGGGGCCATCATCAGGACTTTCTGGGGCCTTGTGTCTAAGCTTCAGGATGCCTGGAGTCCCCTGCACCTGTGACCTTGAGTTCCTAGTCCTTGCAAGTGGCCCCTTGAAGTCCTGACCTCGGTGCGGGGAAGGAGAGGACAGGCAGGAACCTGTCCCACAGCAGAGGGACAGCTCAGCTCTCCGCTCCAGACCCTGGCTCTGCTGTCTGTGGTGCCAGAGGCTCCTGCCAGGCGCCAGCCACTGTTCTGTGTCCCCAGAGCCAGCACAAGCCCTGAGGCCTCAGAACCACTAGCCTGGGCCTCAGGTCCTTCTGTCCGTCCTTGGGCTTGTCTGAGGGGCTGGAGTATGTCCCAGCAGACCCCCCCATTCAGGCCAGGCACTCCCAGAAGTGCCTGTCATGCTCCTGATGAGGGCACTGAGGCTGGAGAGGCTGCCCACCCCCCAGCTCCTTAGCTTGCTTTGCTGGATGGGCACTTCCCTGGCGAGCACTAGCCATGGGTGGAGTGAAGGCCCAGCCCTGGGACTGGGCACGTGGGCTGGGCTCAATCGCCCTCTGTTCTCAGCTCAGCTGCTGGGTCCTTCCACCCCTAAGCCTACCCTCCCCCAAGGCTCCAGGCAGATAGCAGCGTCACTAGCCAGGGCTGGCACACTCAGCAGGTGCATGTGCCCTGGGTGAAGCCCTGTGCCACCACCCCAGAGTAACCAGGGGCTTCCTGGAGGAAATGTCGCATTCCGGGCCATCATGATCTCAGCCCTGGGCTGTGGGAAGCGAGCTAGCGTGCTGGGCATACCGCAGGCCCCAGAAGGTGTGTGGGAGTTCTCCAGGCGCACAGGGGCTGCGGGCGGAGAGCACTGTGCCAGCCCAGCCTTGTCCACCCTGCTGCCCCCAGGCTGCTGTCAAAGATCCTGAATGAGTGTGAGGACGCAGATGAGATTGAGTTCCTGGCCGAAGGCTCGTGGCGCCCCATCCGTGCAGAGAAGGAGCCGAGCTGCAGCCCACAGGGCCCTATCCTCGTGCTCGGTGAGTCCTGCACACGCCCACCAAACCGCTCGAGCCAGGCGGGCGGCTGAGCTCTGTCGCCCTGTCCCCGCAGGCACCCCGGACGTCAACGGGCTCGCGCCGGCCTCCAGCGCCCCCGGCGTGGGCAGCGGCCTGGGTGGCCCTGGCGGCGCAGGCAGCGGGGCGGGGGCGGCGGGCAGCCTGGAGAACGGCAAGACCGGCGCCGATGTGGTGGACCTCACACTGGACAGCTCATCGTCCTCGGAAGATGACGACGAGGACGAAGATGACGATGAGGACGATGACGACGGCCCCAGGCCGAAGCGCCGCTGCCCATTCCAGAAGGGCCTGGTGCCCGCGTGCTGACGCAGCCGGAGGGCTGGAGCCGCCCGCCCCGCCGTTCCCTCGCCCACCCCTCCCCGGCTCCCGTACCTCTGGACTCTCCTCTTGGGGGGATTTTTAAAAAGTAAAATGACACAAAAAAGAAAAGTACAAAAACAAGAGAAAATCAACACTTAACACCGGCCGGCAGTCCGCACGCCACCTCCCGGAGCGGGGCGCGGGACCTCGGACACTGGACGGCGGGGCTGTTGTCGCTCTTGCCGGAGTTGCTGGCCCGGCCGCGAGCAATTTTAGTTGAGAAGCCATGGTGGGGCGGCGGGCCGGGGGCGGCGGCCACAATGTGCAATAACGTGGTGTGGCGGGGCCGGGCGCGGACCCGGGTGGCGTGGGGGGGTGTCGTTTTCTAGCCAGCTACCTCGGTAACTCCAATTCATTCAGGTTAACTTCCCCACGGGGCAGCCGGCCGCGGGCTCGGGCGATGCCGCCCTGCTCTTGTGTGGCCCGTGGCCCGGGGCTCCCCGGCTGCCTCCGAACCCTCGGGAGCCTCGCTCTTCCAACGGCCCCGCTGCCGCCCTCCCCACCCGACTCTGTCAGGAAGCAATACCGGGTCCGGTCCGGAGCAGGGCAGCCTGGCGGTGTTACGCATGAACTCGCTGGGAGGCCAGGGCCCTGGCCAGCCGCGCGGCACTCTTTTCTAATATTTGTATTCTAATTTAATTGTTTTTTAAAAATGCAAATAAAAAAAAAGAACGAAGAGTAGCCAGTGCGGCATCTGCCAGTCTCTGGTTTTTCTGTAGCCCAGGCTAGCCTGCCCACCCTCCCTGGGAGCTGTGCGCTAGGGTGGGGGTGAAGTAGCCAGCAGCTAATGGGGCACTAGGGGGCGGAGAGTTAAAACATGGGTGGGCCCCTGGGCAAGCACCCACCCACGCAAAAAGTGTAGAAAATACACTAAACCCTGTCTCGAAACAGAAAGAAAAACCAAAACACTGGAGTATTACTCAATCCTGAACAGGCTCGAGGTTCAAACATACACCCACAGTGGAGGGACCTGAAGCCACTGTGCTGTGAAGGCGGCCACTCGGGTATGCGGCCTTTGGGAAACCCTGGGCCTGGGACAGTGTGGGACACTGTGCGGTGCCTCCAGCCTGGGCCTGCTGACCACAGGGCTCGGGGTGACGTCACTGATGGGCGCCTGTAGCTGGCCACCAGGCAAGCAGCTCCTCCTCAGCTGTGGCTGTGGTCGCCTGCAGAGGGATGTCCAGGCTGCAGAGGTCAGGCCTAGTGGATTCCTGACACCCAGGAAACCGGGGTGGGCAGAGGGACCAAGATCCTCTCATCCAGGCTCTGGACACACCCTGGGCTGCCCCAGGACGTAAGCAAGCCTACAGGCAGACAGTGGACCCCATGTCCACCCCATCCCCCTTCCCCAATGACAGGGCCCCAGGCCCACTTCCTCCTGGCGGCAGGAAGTTGTCCACAGCCAGCTGAGGTTTCCGGCCCTCTAGGCCTGATAAGGTCACTAGAAGGGAGGCAGCTGGGGACAGCACCTTGAGAGCCTCCTAGAGCCCAGGCATCACCCACCCAGGGCCTGCCGCACCCTCAAGTCCCATGACCCGGCCAGGATTTTGAGATCACACCCCCAGCTGGCCTACGGGTTCCCTCCTCTTTCCCAGGAACAGCCTGGGAAAACCCAAACGGCCACCCTGGGACCTGCTGGGTCCATCTGCCAGGCCCCACCCACAGGGCATGTGATACCAGGCAGAGACTGGGCCCCCCTCCCCCCAAAAAAACAAGACAGAACACAGAGACCAGGCAAGAGACGTCGTAACAGGCTGCATTTAGTGGTTGGGTTTTTCTCTTTTATGTACAAGAAAAATGAATTCTATTTTTTTCGGATTTTTCATAATCTTTTTTTTATTACTTTTAAAGCTTGTCCCCCCCACCCCCAAAAAGTGCATTTTTTTTAAATCAATTGATTTGTTTTCGTTCTGCCTCCCACGCTTTTTATAAAGATTCTTACATCCAGTCAGTGGAATGTCTGTTCTGTGCTCCGGACCCCCATGCGCCAGGCCTGGGCCCCCAAAATCCAAGGCACCTTGTCTGGGTCTGGGGTGGGGCTCCCCTGGCCCTCTGTCTCCTGGCCCCTTCTGCCCCCCACCAAGATAAATCAATATATATTTAGTGCGAGCTAGTTCTGAACTGAGATAATCGCTCCTGGGGTGAGGAGCCCCCCAAGACCCCTGACCCGTCCGGTGCCAGCCACCCCGAACTCCGGGAAGGCCGTTTCCTCAGCTTAAATAACTTTTTAAAATAAAACTGCAAATATAAATATCTTTCTTTCTCAAAAAATAGGATTTTGCTCTCTTTTTTTATTTATTTTTTGTTGATTTTTGTCTTTTTTTGTCTTTTTCTGTTTTTCCTTTCAGCCTGTGTCCCCCCTCCTACACTCCCTGCTACTTGCACTGTCTTCCCTGAACAACCAGCCTGGGGGCCACCTGTACTTGGAGGCTGCCATTGCGCCTGCCACAGCAGCAGCATTCCCTGGCCGGCCACCCATCCATAGGGAACCCGGCAAGCACCTTCAGAAGGTCAGCTGTGCTCTAACAGGGTCTTGGCCGCTCAGGGGGTGCTCCTGAATGGCCACCCAGGGCACCCACTTTGGTTTTACCCAATCGAGCCCAGCTTGGCCGGGCCATGTCTGTCTGCCGTTTACATTCATTGGTTTCTATATATATAGATTTTTTTCATTTTTATTATTTTTTTGCCTTTTTATTTTATTTTATTTTTTTCCTTAATCTCGAAAGGCCAGTAGGGGTAGGAAGGCAAAGAGCAGCAACTACTCGGCAGCGGTGGCCTTGCACAGGTCGCAGGCTGGGGACGGCTGCAGGCCAGTCCCCTCCCCATCCTGGGGTCCCGGTCTCTTGTATCTCACACTCACACACACGCAGATTCATCATAATGGAAGTAACAAATTTCTGTTGTCTTTTTTTTTTCTTTTTGTTGGTACCAGGCAGTTAAAAAAAAAAAAAAAAAGAGGAAAAAGGAAAACAAAAACAAAAACAACACACAAAAAATAAACCCCAAACAGCCAAACGAACCTTCCTACGGCACCCTCCGCTCAAACCTCTAGTGAATTCCACAGTTCTCTTTGGCAACTTTTATCACGGCCTTAATTTAAAGAATAAAAATTTGTAAAAATCGATCCACATTCTATATACAGTATGTGATTGCAGTATATGGGGGGCAGGGCGGGCCTTGGGGGCAGGGGGAGGTCCCGGCGCTGGGCCCATGCGGTGGCTGCGGCCCCCCAGGACGGGCTGGCGGTTAAGGCAAGGTGGGTGTGGGTGGGCAGAAGCTGAGCGCGGAGCTAGGGGCGAGGGTTTAGTGCAATTCCCGAGGGGGTTTGCGTTGTCACTGGCGGGTTTGGGGGCACCCCCACCACAGTCCCCAAGGGCTCCACCCACCCCAAGTCTATGGCCACTGGCCAGGATGACAAGTGATTAATTAGCTTTATTGCGAGGGGGGGGGGCTGCAGGGCGCAGTTCCCGGGACAGCCCACTGTGGGAGTGCGGTGAGAGGGGAGGCCAGCACCACCCTACCCCTGGGCCTGCCCATTCTGCTGGCCCCAAGGGGGGATCCTGAGACATCTGGGGGGACTTGCAGGGTGGCAGGGGATAGAGGGAAACCCCTCTACTAGAAACTGGAAAGCAGCCTTCTTAACGAGCTTCCCTTTAAAACCAAAAAAAGACATTTGCCAACAGTCAGGGACACCCTCCGCCCCGGCCGGGCCACAGGGGTCGGGGTGGGAGCGCCCTGGCACCCAGCAGCCATGTCCCCCAACCCCGGCCTCGTCCGTGGCCTGTGGCTCGGTGAATACCGGGCCTTTGGGGAAAGCCGGAGTTTGGGGCATGGGTGGGGGGAGGGTGTCAGGTGCTGGCCCCTGGATTACAGTCAGTGCCTTTGAGTAAAAACACGGGGTGCCTAGGAGGGGGGTCACCACATGGGGAGGGCAAAGGCAGGGGACGGGGTCTGGCTGGCCACTGACCAGCCCTCTCTCGGGGACATCCCTGAGCTGGGAAGGGCAGGACAGGCGGCCTGCGGCTCCCAGGCCTATGGTCTCCAACAGACATAGAAGAGAAAAGAAAACAATCTGCAGGGCAGAGGGGCCTGGCAGACTTGGGGAGGCCCAGAGGCAGGCAGCACAACGCATACCCTGGGTCACCCCCGTGGAGCCCTGGACACCCGGCCCTGAGCCTCGGGGACGCAAGTGGATTCTACCGGAGCAATGGGTTGGGTTTCTTTTATTTTATACAAAAATAAATTGACTTAGTTACTTCCCACTGCTCTCGCTCGCGCGCTCTCTCTCTCACTCCAATTTTTCATAGAAGCTGGGTGCAACTTGTAAACATTTCTTAAGTTAAGAATGAAAAGTACCCGTTCAGTTACAAAGTGCCAAGATCCCCACATGGCTGTCGCCGCTTTTGCTGATTTTTTTAAATTTTTTTTTTTTTTTTTTGTCTCTGCTTTTGTTTACTAAAATCTTGGGGTTTTATTGCTGTTTTGTGACATTAAGCTGTGGCCTTTCTCATTCCCTCTGCTGTGTCTGCCTGAGTCTTGGGGTTCTTTCTGGTCTTGGCTACATCCCTCCAAAACTGCTGCCTGCTCCTCTGAGGAAAAGAATATTTTATATATATATATATATATCTCTATATATATATCTCTATATAAACTGTCTTTAAGGAGGAAAAGGGGAAATAGATCTTAAAAAGTGCTTTAAAAAGTGGGGCGCGGGGTGAAGACGACTTTTCAATCTTTGAACATGGGGTGGGGGCTCTGGGCTAGCGGAGTTGGGAAGGTTGGGGCGGGCTGCCCTGAGCAGAGGCCTCGAGGACCCTGCCAGGTTTAAGTGCCGTGAAAGGGAGTTGCGGGGACCACAGCGTCCCCCCCAAATCCCCGCTCCAGCCACCCAGGCTTGGGAATAAATAATTTGTATGTCAGTGGTGGCCAGGGTGGGTGTGCAGAGGTGCGAGGCCACAGGCGGGGAGGGAGGCGGGGAGGCCGAGGGGACACCCCCCTCTTTAGTAAGTGCCCTGAGGAAGGAGGGTGGGGAGCCGGGGACCATTTTAACGTCCACTCTGAGTGGACAGAGCATTTAAGGTCTGTCTGAGACCCTTAAAACCAACCAGCAAGGAGCCGGGCGCCTGTCCTGGGGTCCCCATCACCCTCGCCTTATCCAGGAGCAGGCAGGGCCCCAGGGGTGGAACCCTGCAGCAGACGGGGCGAGGGACACGGGATCGGGTGGGGCCATGTCCTAAGGATCTGAGAAAGGCAGGCGCCCGCGGCCATGGTATATACACGCGCACTCGTCCGCGCGGGTGGATGGAGGGCAGCCGGACAGAGAGCTGCTTGCTTGTGGTGCTGGGGGTGGGTGGTGGTTTCTCTCTCTGTCTCACTTTTAGGTTTGTTTTGTTTTGCTTTGTTTTTGGTTTGTTTTTGTTTTGTGTTGAATACAAGTCAGGTTGCGAAGTTACCCTCGGTGGCGGCCACCACGGGGCCACCTGTGCCGTCGTCTCCGCCGCTGCCCGCTACATTCAGGCGGCCCGAGCCGTCGGGACTGGCCGCGTCCTCGTCCTCCTCGTCGTTAAAGTGCTTCTCCTGGCCGTTGCGCGGGGCATCAGGGAGCCCGGGAGGCGCAGCGGCCCCGGCTGGGACATCGGAGGGCACACCCCGCACACGGGGCTTACGACCGCGGCGCGAGGGGACCCCGTTGCAGCCGTCCTTCTTGAGGTGTCTGTGAAGGTGGTCGGAGCGCACGAAGGTCTTGCAGCAGCTGTCGCACTGGTAGGGCCGCAGCCCCGTGTGCACCCGCATGTGGTTCTTCAGGTCGTAGTTGTGCGCGAAGGCGGCGCCGCACTGCTGGCACAAGTACGGCTTCTCGCCCGTGTGCTTCCGCATGTGCACCTTCAGCTTGTCCTGCCTGCGGGGTGTGGGGGGACACAGTCAGCGGGGTGTGTGCGGGGGAGGTCAGCGGGGCGTGGGGGGGCACAGTCAGCGGGCACCTGAAGGACCCCAGCCCCACCCAGGCCCTGTCTCTCCTGCTACAAGACCTCAGACCCAAGGGGAAGAAGGGACCCACCAAAACAGGGCATGGGGCATGGGCCAAAGCGGGCACTAACATTGCTGTGCAACCCCAGGAAAATACTAAACCTCTCTGAGTTGCCTGTTCCATTTCCATAGCCAGGTAGAGGCTGGTGAGGAAGAGTGTGTGGGCCCCAAACTACAGCTGGTGGTTGCTGGAGTTTGCAAGGACAATGGGCGCTGGGGGATTCAGTCTTCAAAGACTTTTTTTTTTTTTTTAAGAGGGGAGGGTGAGACAGGGTTTCTCTGTGTAGCCTTGGTTGTCCTGGACTTGCTCGATTTATAGACCAGGCTGGCCTCAAACTCACAGAGATCTGCCTGCCTCTGCCTCCCGAGTGCTGGGATTATAGGAGTGTGCATGGTGCCTGGCTCCTCAGAGACCCACACACATCCTAGTCCCAGGTCCCTGGTCTCCATACAGAGACCCAGTCTCCAAGGCTAGTGCATGAAGGTCAGCCTATGCCCCCTGAAACTGCGTCACAGGCCCCCAGCCAGTCCATGACCTCACACTGCACCTTTGCTGTCCTGCTCCCCCCCACCACACACACAGGAGCCTTTGCAGGGCACTGGAGGGGTACCTGCACCTCAGCGACACCCCTGCACTCCTGAGACAGCACCCCGAATTTATCATCCTCCTGCCTACGCCTCTTTTGTTTGTTTGTTTGTTTTTGTTTTTGGAAACAGGGTCTCTCTGTGTAGCCTTAACTGTCCTGGACTCGCTTTGTAGACCAGGCTGGCCTGGAACTCACAGAGATCCTCCTGCCTCTGCCTCCCAAGTGCTGGGATTAAAGGCGTGCGCCACCACGCCCAGCTGCCTCCACCTCTTTGAGTGCTGGGATGACAGCCAAGGCCACTGTGCTCCTCGCCTCCTGCTCTAGGCCCTGACAGTGCAAGGCCCAAGGTGCAAAGCTGCAAGCAAACAGCTTCTTTGCACCCTGATTGACCTGGGGCTACACTTACTGAGTGCTGGAATTAAAGTCACTTTCTCCCTCCCCCACCTCCCCAAACCCCCTCCCCATTGAAACTCTGAACACACCTTGTGTGACATTTCTCAATCTGTCTATCCTGTTCTGAGGCGCTGCCTCCCCATGTAGCCCAGGCTAGCCTGGAATCCAACCCCCCAGCGTCTTTGACCCTGAGGCCTGGTAAACCCTTCTTCACTGCCCACTGCCGACTCTAAATGCCCCTCTGCCTTTGCCAATACCCAGACACCTGGCTCTGGCTCTGGCTCCATCCCTGGCACAGCCCAGGCTACCCGCCCTGAGGGACAAAGCCACTGCTCTGCACCAGACCTTGCACCTGCCTCAGTTGTACCAAGAGAACTTAGATGCAGTGAACCCCACCCCCACCCCACTTACTTCCTTTCACAATCTGCACCTCGCATTGGGGGTGGTCCACAGCTGTGCCCTGCATGTGCCCCGCCCAGCACCCAAGTGCTTAGTTTTTCTACTTGTGTGTAGTGTGGACAGAGTTCCCCAGAAGGCTTGATCGGGAGGGTGGGGGACACATAGGGACAACTGGCTAGCCGGGGTAGCACAGCGGCCGGCGGCCACACAGAGGCAGGGTGGGGGTGGGAGGCAGCCCCAGTTTCATCACCCCAAGCCCCGGCCTGGGTAATTATAGCCCCGGCTGCCACAGGCCTGGCTTACTCAACACTCACTGTGAGTCACAGGGGCCCCTGGGCTCCAGGCCTGGAGGGGCGGTGAGGGGGTGGGGGTGAGCGGTGAGTGTGGGGAAGGCCCCAGGGAAGGGGCAAGCAGGCAGGCCAGGGGAGGAGACGCCTCAGCGGGCACCTGTCTCTGGGCCTCAGTTTCTATGAGGAAAGAAGCAAGCCAAGCTCAGGGGGACTCAGGTACACACCTGGGGAGAAGGGGCTGGGAGGGTGGGCACTGGACACTCAGGACCTCCACCATGCCACCAGAGCCCAGGGTCTGAAGGAGGGCCCATGGGACCCCAGGACAATCCCTGGGGGAGGAGCTTTCCCACCCCTAGCCTCACCCACTAAAACAGCCGCCTCCCACTGTGCTCTTTGTCCCCACCTGGCACTCCTGGGCACTGGAGTCCTGCCGCACCCTCCTCTCCTGCCCTCTGGGGAGGGGGCCAGGGTGCTGGGGAGGGGGCTGGGTGGGGCCAGGAAGTTAGGACAATGGCTTCTTTCTTCAGGCCTGGTAGGCGTGGCTGGGGAACCCCAGGGCAGGGGGTAACCGCTGAGTCACCGGGCCTGGCTGCGCCCCTGCCTGCCAGTCACCCCCTACACACACACACACACACACACACACACACACACACACACACACACACACACAGCACAGGTCTACCCTGCCCTGGGTCCACACAGCCTAGGAGCCACCTCTGACCTCCTCAGAGCCAACCAACAAACAACACCTGGCCTGGCCTGGCCTTGAACTCCCCAAAAGCTGCGTTCTCAGGCCTTGCCCCTCTTACTGCTTGGGCCTAGAGATCCTCCGAGCTAAGTTGGCCCCAAGGCACAGCTGCTCTGCTTGCCCTGTCCCCTGCTCGACTGAACGGTCTGAGGGAGGCCTGTGCTGGTGGCCTTGCGGGACTCTGGCCTGTCTAGCCACAGCAGCATTCCTGCACCGGGTAGGTGCCTAACAAATGCTGGCTGGGGCATCCGGTGTGCTGGTGCAAGGCTTTTATCCCAGCACTCCAGGGGCAGAGACAGGAGGATCTCTGCGAGTTCCAGGCCCGACCCGTGTTTGTGGTCAGACTGGGTCTCAAAAAGACAAACAGCATGGTTGCTCAGTGACCAACCAGCCGCCTCTCTCTCTCACGGGAAAAGGGGAAACCCTGGGAACCAAGTAAGCAACAGAGAGGAGAGACCCCAAGAAAGCTGAGGGCAGAAGCCAGGAGGCCGGAGGGACGGGAGCCACGTGCCTGGGAAGCAGAGAAGAGCCCAGCCGCCCACGGTCCGTTGTTCCATCCCCCTTACCCTGTACCCCCCCACACACACGTACACCCCCTGTCCCGCCGGCTGCCTGGCTCACCTGGTGAAGCGAACCTTGCAGATGTTGCACTCGTACGGCTTCTCGCCCGTGTGCGTGCGGATGTGGCGCGGCAGCTTGCCCGCGCCCTGGATCACTTTCTCACAAATCGGACACTTCTGGAAGGCTTTGGCCCGGATCTTCTTCTCGCCCTTCTGCGACCAGGCCGGGTACACGTCGCCTTCGTGGGCACCGCTGAAGTACTTCAGGTAATAGTCCATGACGCCCTTGTCGTCGGCGCGAGACTCCTCGTCGCTGTCCCCCGCCCGGCCCACCGACGACATCATCTGCTGTAGCAGTGTGCTGGCCGCAAGCCCGTCCACGTCAGCCGTGTCCCCATCCTCGCCCTCAGCTGCGCCCGACAGGAAGCCCGGGGAGTCACCGGGCTCGGGGGCCGCCTCGGACAGCGCTGCAGCCTCCTCCTCCCCAGCCCCGGCGCGGCCGTAGTGGCCATTCTGCGTGGCAGACGGCGGGGCGGCAGGTGGCGGGAAGAGGCCGCCAGAAGGGGCGTCCTCCTCCCGCTCGGGCCATAGCCCGGGGGTGCTGTCACCCTCGTCCCCATCGCCTGCTGGGGGCCGCTCGGCAGGAGGCCCCGGGCCGTAGAAGTCCAAGCCGTTGCAGTCGCCCGCGGCCACGGCGGCCACAGCGGCAGCCACCGCCTCCTTGGTGGCGTCCAGGTCGTCGTCTGCGGCCCCAAAACCGGACCACGGGAAGGCGGCGGGAGGCAGGCTGTTCATGGGGTTGCTGCGGAAGAACTCGAGGTACTCCTTGGCACGCAGCAGGTTGCGCTGGTCCGTGGGGCCCGCCCCGTCGGGCTGGGCCGCGTCGCCCGCATCGTCGGCTGCCAGTATCTGGCGCTCCAGCAGGTCGGCGCACACGTGGCTCACGGCCGGGATCTCCAGCAGCCGCGCGGCGCTCAGGATGTCGCCCACGTTGGCCGTGCTGACGGTGAGCGTGGCGGTGTAGGCGAAGTCCATGAGCGCGGTCAGCGCCTCAGCGCTCACGAAGTCGATCTCGTACACGTTCTGCTGGTCCACGACGGCGCCTGACGTGAACAGCTTCTTAAAGTACTGGCTACAGGCGGCCAGCACTGAGCGGTGTGTGGGGAACTCGCGGCCCTCCACCAGGATCACCACGTCGCACAGCAGCCCCTGCGTCCGCTGCTCATTCAGGCCGCTCAGGATGTCGCTGCTATGGTCTGGGAATGGGATCCCGATGGGGCCATCCACGCCGCCAGCCATCTTCCGGGCCAACACCTGCAGGAAGGGGGGGGGGGCGCATCAGCACAGGGGACAGACACGCTGTCTCAGGGTGGATCCCGGCCTCCCCAGCCTGTTTCCCCAGGGGAACACCCGGCTCCCTTTCCTCAGCACAACCCACCAAGAAACCCGATGTGGTAGAGGAAGAGGTCGCCAGGGAATGGCTGGGGAGTCCCTGTGCCTGCGGATGGGACTCGGCATCCTGAGTTGGGCCCCTAGCCTCAGTCTCTCCAGGGATGGCCCCAGGACGCCAAGCAGGGAGCCATGGGCCAGGAAACGAAAGCCACCCATCCACGACACCAAAATGAGACCATGACTAAACTGGCGGTGGAGAGGCCTGGCTCCCCTGGAGGATTCCTGAGGCAGAAGCGGGTGGCGTCCTGCTCCTGGGCCTGGGTGCCCCCTTCCTACCCTGCCCCCGGGCCAGACCCAGCCAGGGAGTGACTATCGCCATGCCACACCCCCACCCAGGGCAGGGACAGGGCTTCCTGCCCACCTTGCAGGGGATGGTGCCTGGCCTGGGCCAGGCCTCAGACTCCCCATCTGGCAAATGGGCAGCCATCCCTAGAGGAGCCTGGCAGGGAGGGGACACTGGACTATCCCACTCGCCCCCACCCCTCCTCTTCTCTGCCACCCCCCCCCCCAAGCCGTGACTCATCTGCCCACGGCCTTGTGTAACTCTGGTGCTGTCCCCACCCCTCCGCCCTCTCCGGGGAGCCAGGCGGCCCTCCGCCACCCAACAAGGCCCACATTCCTCCGGACTCAGATCCGCCTGCCTGCCACTGTAGGGCCAGGGGACACTGGACATTGAGGCCTCGGGGTTCCTCCTGTCCCCTGCCTGGCCTGGCCCTTACCCAGAGGTCCTGCAGGAGGCACATCCACGGTAGGTCTGTCCCCTCAAGAGTGGACGGTGACACAGAGTCTTTTGTGCCCCTCGGTCACCGCCCACCCTTTCCTCTCTTCCCACACCACCAGCTGCCTGAGCAGACCACCCCCCACCCCCACCCAGGGGAGGGGACATTCAGATGTGACTGCAGGGACGGGTGGGGGGGCAGAGGGGGAACCCTATGCCAGGCACAGCCCTGGGAAGCCTCCAGGAGCCCCTGTCTTTGGCGGCTTCCACCCCCTGCCACCATCTGCCGTCTGGCCCCAGGCCTTGGGGAGCATGTGGACAGACAAGGCAAGCCTGTCCCCTCCCACCACAGCCTGCCACAGAGAGGGAGGGGGTCTGTGACCCCAAAGACCATCCCCCCCCCACCAGCCAGGGTGACCCAGGTCCTTTGGGGAAGGCTCAAAGGTGTCCCTCCAGGGGCCCTGGGGCCTGAAAAAACCCAAGTGACTCAGCCCTGGCTGTCGCCTTGGGCACGGCCACCCTGGCTTCCCACCAGCTACTGAGGGCCAGGGCCAGGGGCTGCCGGAGCCCTATTTTAAGTACGAAGGCAGCCAGGCTCTAGCCTGCGGGTCGTGGCTGGGGCAGATGTCCCTTGTCGATGGACAGGCCAGGGAGACGTGGGGTCACAGAAACCCCCACTTCACATCACACATGCCCCACTGACAAAGGTGACACAAGGAGGCTATCAGCAAGGCTGGCCCTCCCGAGTCCCTGGGCCCCCAGAGACACCTGAACCGCCTTCTCTCCAGGAACAAGCACCACCTGCCCCGCCACACCCTAGGCCTACGCCCCACCTGGGCCTCTCAGGGGCCTCACCAGAGGAGGAACAGCCCTGAGACCCAGCTCCAACTGCAAAGGAAGGCCAGGGCCCACGGTGGCTCCTGTGGTGCGTGGGGTACTGGGAACCCACCTGGGGGTACCTGTAAGCCACACCCATTGGCCATGCAGGAGCTCCATGTCTGTCCGCAGGGAGCCCTTCCCAACACTGGCTGGGGTCCCTGCACGACAGCTCCTGCCTGTGCCTGCCTCCCTGGGATTTCTGGGGCTGCTCGATGCTGAGTCGGCGGCCGGGCGAGCGGCAGGCCCCGGCAGGCCCCTTCTGGGCTGGAGAAGCAGAACACACTCTCCTGGGGCCTGGCCATAGAGCAGGGTCACAGCAAAAGGTCAGGGGAACCAAAGACCCGGGCCCACGCCCTGCCCCACCCACCTGGCAGGCTGACACACCCAGTGTCAGGGGACAGCCGCTGGTCCCACTGCTTGTCTAACCTAAGATTACTTGCTGGAGCTACTTTCAAGACAGGCTGCCCTCTCGTTCCTGCAGTGGTCAGTGCCGTCTTGGTCCTCTCCTCACAGGATCAGAGAGGCATGCAGACAGACAAGGTCACACAGCAGACCCAGCTGCAGGATCACCCAGAAAGGCTGCAGGCCTTCCCGGCCCTGGGTTCCTGGATGAGCTCCAGTGAAACGCCACGGAGCCTCAGTTTCCTTGGGGTACTGAGCTGTGGCCTGAGGCTACCTGGTGCGCCTCTGCCACAGCGACCAACAACCCCTGCAAGTTATGGGACACCTTACAGTCTCTTAACTAGGCCCAGAAAGGGGTGGCACCTGCCTCAAGGTAACACAGCAAGCCTGGCTCACAGGTGCACCCTAACAGGCCCCTGGGTCCCTGCCCCCCTCCCAGCCTGTGTTGCAAGGTTGGTCCCCAAAGGTTACAGCACCCTGACCTGATGCCAATGCCCGCCTGGCCTGGTCTAATGGGACAGGAATTCAGTGGGGGCGCATGGGCGGCCCCTGGCCACCAGTCCTCGTTGGCTAGGTAGCAGCAGAGGGCCAGGCAGGGCTCAAATGGGCCCGGCCATTTACTGTGCATTTATTGCCATAATGGGGAGGGGCTTCCTGCCCCAGGCCTTAAAGGGCCAGAGGCAGGAAGGCAGCAAGCCCAGTGGGAAGTGTGTGCGTGTGGGGGTGGGGACAGGCAGGCCTGTGGGGAGCCCAGCTCCAGGGTGGGGCCCAGGCCCACCCTGTTCCCACGCTCTGAGTGCCACACATCCAGGAAGGCCAGAAGGGAGGCCTAGGCCAGCTCCAAGTGGAAGCTAGAACATTCCCCGAGGTGGGAGGGAGTGAGGTTTCGGCCACTGCAGGCAACCAAGGCTGTTTGAGGGGATCCCGGCCTCTTCCAGCAGGAACAGAGCCTGCCTGGCCGCACCTGTTACCCAACGTGCCCACAGAAAGTCTGCGGAGGCCTGGCAGGGCCGGCCTGCCACCTGCACCACCCCCAGGTCCCTCGGTGGCCCAGGGGCCTGCACAATGTGCCACCTCCCCTTTCAGACACATCCTGGCTCAAGGTGGGCCTGTTTCCCGTCAAACCAGAAAGGTGTGGGTGGGGACGGCCACTAAGTAGCCTGGCCTGCTGAGGGGACAGATGGAAGGGCCGGTCCTCAGGCCACACTCCAGATCCCACACCATGGATGCGAGAGGAAGCTGTGGTAGTGGAGGGGAGCTGGCCCACCCTCACCCCACACTCCCAGGAGGGGGTCTGGAATCCCGGCCCCCTCCCCTCAACACAGAGGGGATTGGATCAGAGAGGGGAGGCCACTGGCCCAGGGTCACAGAGCCAGCTGGAATTTGAACCTGGCTGGTCTTGCCTAACTCGTTCTTCCCAGGGCGTCTCTCCCCTCCCCTCCCCTCCCCCCTCCCCCAGCCCCCAGGGAGCTCAGGCACAACACAGGGGCCCTGGGCCCTGCTCAGAACACGGGGCAACATCACCCTAGGGGGCTGGCATGAATGTGGTCCCTGTGCCAATTCAGGATGGCAGAGCTGCACCCGCCCACCATCACTCCAAACCTGTCTTACATTGGCTAAAGAATGCCTAGGAGAGGACAGCCGGGGAAACCAAGGCAGAAGGAAGCCGGTGGCCCCTCCGGGTGGGTGGCAGGCCGTGCCTCAGCTTGCTCCCCTGCCTCCTGCAGGGCCTGTAACGGCCTTGAGTCAGGAGCCTGGGGCACAAGAGGTGGAGGGGAGGGCCAAGGTGGCTCAGCTGGCAGAGACCCACGCCCAACTCCCAGCAGACCCTGGGGTGCCCTGAGCTGGCTCCAGGGAACCTGAGAGGAAGCAGAGGAGCCTCCTGGGGGGAGAGAAGCTGGTCATCCAGTCACATGTGGACCCCTCCTCACGCCAGGCCCTGGGAAGCTGACTTCTCTCCCTTCCAAAATAATTAGTGGAAACCGCAGCTCTGCCTAATAAGGGAACCATGTGCAAGTGGGGGTCCTGGGGTCACTCACACAGCCCACAGGGTGGCAGATGGCCGGGACCGGGAGGTAGCACTAGTTCCCAGCTGTGTGACCTTGGAGTCTCACTATCCCTCTCTGGGCTCAATGTCATCCTGGGCAGAGTCCCTATGACGGTGACAGGTGTTACTCCTGTCCAGGCCAAAACACTAGCCTACAGATCTCTTGAAGACACACGGGTGAGCAGGTGCCCTGGGACACTGAGGGAATTTTGGAAAGACCCCACCACCCCCACACACACACACACAGACACTCACTCTGAGGCAGGACCACTGGGCACGTGACCTTGACTTTATCTCTACTTCTCCTCTGCCCCTCACCAACCCCGGCTCACGTGGGACCTCCCCACTCCAAGCCTCGGTTTCCTTCTACGTGACAAGGACCGAGGACCGAGCTACAGGTCACACAGCCTCGAGGAAAAGAACAGAGAGCACCCGAAAACCACCAAGGACAAGGCACTCCTGCCCAACCGCCGTCCCAACACCAGGCCACAGGGGCTCTGTCTCTCTGGCCTCAGTGTCCCCTGAACACTAATGGGATAGCAGATGCGTGGCTTCCCCTTCCCCAGCCAGGTGCTGCCTGGGTTCCGCCACGGCCAATCCCAACTAAATAATAAATACCCCCCCCCACCCCCAAAGTGACCGGCAAATTAAAATTTCAGTGTCCCCGTTGGATCCTGTTTCCTGCCTGTCTTCCAGCCCGGGCTCTGTCCCCTCCCTCCCTCCCCCAGGCCGTCTCCACAGCGATGCCTGCCGGTAAACAGAGCCCCGAGCCCAGCCCCGGAGAGGTGCCAGGGCCCAGCTGGGGGAGCCACTGGGAGTCCCTCCGGGAAAGGTGTGGGGTGGAGAGGTGACCCTGGGGTGAGCAGCTGTCCCCCAACTGAGAGAACCCTTTTGCAACCTCGGGCCTAGCCTGAGCCCGGACAGGGAGGGAGGGAGGGCCTGGGACCTCTCCCACCACAGCCCTGACAATTACAAGTAATCAGCTTGGTGTCTGGGGTGGCTCCCCCTCCTCAGCGTGGGAGCGGCCACTCAGGGTGACGCCCAGGGCCCAGGCTCCGGGGAAGGTGGTGCTGGAGAGGGGAGGGGGGGGAGTTGGTTGGCTTGCTGACATTGGAGGCCCGAGACACCCTCGCCCGCCGCCGGGGGAAGCAGCTGTGGCAAGGGGGGGGGGGAGGAGGGAGATCGGGGCTTCCGCCGAGCTTGTCACCTATGGGTACTGGGCTTAGTCATTCACGGGTGCTGAGCTAAGTAGGACTGCACAGAGGGGGAGGGAGCCGAGGAGGAAACCGGGAAGCCATCTGTCTCTCCTCTCTCTCACTTCCGCCACTCAAGTTGAGCACCCTTGGGTGCCAGGCCCAGGTGGGGTCCGCAGCGGGGGCGCACGTGGTGGCGATGGCGACCAGGAGGGAGGGCAGAAGGGGAGGGAAGGGACGTGCGGCCGCCCCGAGGCCGCGCGGCTCCTACCTCCTTCCCGGGCGGCGCGCGGGCCCCGGCGACCGTGACGACTGCTGCGGCGGGCTGGCGGCTCCGAGCCCCGGCGGGCGACGCTGAGCCCGGCCCCGCGCCACCCTCCGCCGCCGCCCGGCCAATCCCCACCCGGGCTGGGGGGAGGGCGATGCAAATTACCCCGGATCTGGGTCCGCCCGTCACCTCCCCCGCGCCCGGCCCGGCCCGCGCCAGGCCGCGCATCCCCGGCCTCGCCTGAAGCCCCGAGGCCCCCCGACACCACACCCTCCCCCGGGGAGGGAACGTCCTGTTTTGCGGAGGAACCTTTCTCCTCGTCCCGGAGCGTCCGGAACTAAAGAGAAAGGGGGAAAAAAAATTAAAATATCGAAACGGAGGGGGGGGGCCTAGGGACGGTTACACAACACGAGGGGAGGGGCGGCAGCCGGAAGCCCGGACCGCCACCGGCCCCCGGCGAGGGATCTGCGGAAGCCCCGCCTCTCCTACAGAAACCCCGCCCCTCCACGCAGGCCCCGCCCTGACGTAGGCTCCGCCCCCATGCTGCGCCGCGCCGGACGGTCCCTGGCTTCCATTGGCCCTCTGGTACGCCGCTCACCGCCCCTCCTCCGCAACTCCCCTCCCTGAGCGGCCGCCATCGCGGGGCACTCTGGGAATTGTAGTCCAAGCTCCCTGACCATCTTCCAAGAAGCCAAGCCTTAAAGTTAAGAAAAAGAACTACAGCGCCCAGGAGAGCCGCGAGGCCGCGCCCGCCCCCCAGACACCCCACCCCTTCCCCCCGCCTCTCTCGCTTTTCTTTTTTTTTTTTTTTTTTGCAAAGCCCCCCTCCCTGTTTTTTCAGCCCCTTTTCCCCCCTCCCCCATGGAGCTCCATCCTGGCCAACTCCAACGTCTGCGCGCAGTCCCCGATAGTGCCCCCCCCATCAGCTTTGCCCACGACCACTCGGGAAGGGGAGCGGCGCGCGCCGCGGGCCCTATAGCAAACTTAGCACGCGACGCGCCCCTCTGCCCCCACCTCCGCCCGCGATGCGGCCCGACTCCCCTCCCCCGCGGGCCGCGCGCCGGGAGCCCCGAGGCCGTGCAGCCGGAGCCCAGAGGAGGGGGATCGGGTGCGGGCTCGTGCCCTTCGCCCCGGAGGGACCCGGGCGGAGCCCCCGCTTGCCTCCGGCTGTGGCTGGGGCAACCTTGGTAGCCAGGACCCCGGAGCTGCGGAGGCGCCCCAGATCCCCCATCCAAGCCCTTCTCCGCTCCGAACGGGCGCTCCGGGTGCGCACTGCGCCCCCGGCCGCGTCCCCACCCTGCAAGGAAATTTTTTATAAAAGAAAGAAAGAGAAAAACAAAACGCACCTCTCCCGCAGAGGAGTCCCCTTCAGCCCGGGCGGCTTACCTCGCGGGGACCCGGGCCCGGAGGACGCGCGATCGGGGCTGCCCGCGGCGCGGACCTCGCTCGGGCGGGCGTCGTCGTCACTGCCCCTACAGTAGCCGTACAGTACGCAAAGCCCCGTATGATGCTCGCGACTCCCTTCCTGGTTTGTCCGAGGGCAAGAGGGGTCCTCCCTCGTCTTAAAGGTGCCGCAGCGCCGGCACCCCCACGCCCAGCCCGCCCCCCCGGCCGCCGCGGCCAGAACAGGCTCTGCAGGTCGGCTCTTGCCACGTCCCGCGGGGCTGCGCCGCGAGAGCAGATCGGGCTGCGATTAGGGATTTGGGGGTGCCAGACGGGCGGGGGGCGCAGCCCCGACCCATCGGCCCCTCCCCTGGCAAGCCCGTGACCTCTCCGCCCCGTGCGCGGCGCCGTGCCAGCCTGCTGGCTTATCTAGGGCCTGGAGCACCCCGGGGTGCTGGGGGCGGGCAAGAGGGGCCCCTCGGGTGCAGGGGGTGGGGGCCGCAGATAAACAGCCCCGGCCTGTGAGCGCAGGGCGGGGTGCAGGGGGCGCGGGCTGTGCCCCCGAAGCCCGGGGCGGGGCGGGGCGGGTTGGCAGTGGGGGCGGGAGAGTGATGCGCACCCGGAGGACCCGCTGCCGGGGCGTTGGGGGGCGCGCTGGCCCAGAGAGCTGAGGCGAAGGCGAGGAAGTGACGGTCCCCTGCCGCCACACCTCTCTCCGGGTCTACCAGGGCGCCGGCCCGATCACCCATCTTCCCCTGGGTCTCAGTTTCCCCAGAATGTGCAAGGGACGGGAGAGAGAAGGAAGGGTCTGTCGCAAAGAGGGCGAGCCCGGGTCATCCTGGACCTCAGTTTACCCAAGTAGTGCAAAGAACCCAAGAGAGGAAGAGGAAGGGTATTTGCCAAGACCAGGAGCCTACGTCTGAGCTCCGGGACCCCCAACCCTCAGCATGAGCCTCAGTTTACCCAAACTGCGAGGGATTCAGAGAAGGAGGGGGAGCTGTTGGCTAGTACAGCCGGTTCCTTCGGAGCGTCAGGTCTCCGTCCACCCCCATATCAACCTCAGTTTACCCGAAGCTGTGCCAGCATGCCCCCCCTCGCCCCCAGGGAAGGCTTGCAGGGCCACGAGGTGTCCGCGAAACTGGGGGTCCCTCCCTCACCGGTGCAGCCAGCCAGCAAACCTGCCGCCCCGCGATTACATAAAACAGTCGCCTCCACCCGGCTGTGCCAGGGGCGTAGCGCGGGGAAGGGGTTGGCGAGGGGCGGGGAAGGACGGTTGTTTTCCAGGCCTTGTAATTTTCCCCACAGCCGGCTGGCTGGCCGGGCTGGTGTGGGGCGTGGACGCGGACCCTCGCAGGGGCGCCGCGCGACTCCGGAGCACAGAGGTGGGGAGTGGGGAAGCGCGGGTGCGACCCAGCTTTAATTTTTGTTTTCCTTTTTTTTTTTCTTTTTTCTTTTTTTTTTACCCCCGTGTCCTTTTCTCTCCCACTTCCTCTCCGGTCGTGGGAGAGGTCCGGAGAGGGAGGGGAAGGGAGAGGAGGGGACAGGCGACATCCCGGTTCACCAGGCCTTCTGGGTTCGGGCTCCAGGACGACACAGCCACCAGAGGACCTGGCGGTGGATCCGGCTCACGGGAAGGGGCGGGGTGGGGAGTGGGAGCCAGCTCCTGGCCTCAGTTTTCCCTTCTGCGCCCCTTCAGATGGAGACTTCGGCTTTTAAGTGTGTCTGTCCGTGTGGGGTGTCATTACTTCGGGATATTTCTCATTCATGTTATTACTGCTATCAATATTACTGATATTATTCACCGGCTGTCCGAGGTCGGAGGGAGCCGGGTATGTTTGTTTTCTTGTTTTTTTGTTTTGTTTTGTTTTTTTACATCAAAACATCGACCCTTCCCCCAACTCTACCAACACATTTTTTTATAAACCGAATTAAAAGTACCGTTCAGCCGGGCGTGGCAGCCCACACTTTTAATCCCAGCACTCGGGAGGCAGAGGCAGGGGGAATCTCTAAATTCCAGGCCAGCCTGACTGCAGAGAGTTCTAGCACAGTTATGGCTACATAGTGACACCCTATCTCAAAAATAAAAATAAATAAATGTATCTTTCAGTACCTAGACAGATTGGCTTGGCTTTCCGTGTTAATAAGTTGCCTTCAAAGGGGAAACCCAGGAGGTCCCCACTGGGGAAGTGGAAACCCGGGGCCAGGCAGTGTGTCAGTCAAGAAGGTGGCAAGGACTCCGGGAGGCCACGTGAGCCCGGCGGGGGGTGGGGGGGGGACCCGGAACTTCGGTCGGGGGACCGGAGCCTAGGAGCCCTTAAGCACCCGGGTCGTCCTGCCCGCCCTGCTCCGGGCCGGGCCACCGGGGGGCGGAGTCACCTGTGCCAGGCCGAAATTCCACGCCCACGGCTGAGGCTCCTCCCACTTACCTTGGTTTCCCCGGAGACGGGCTCTGGCAGGGCGAGAGAGGGGGCAGGGTGGGGGGAATAGCGCGCCTAGGGACTTGAGGGGAGACAGCTCCAGCTGTCACCGTAGGCTGGACCCTCCTGAGGGGCCCGGAGGATCAGCATCGCCAGAGTGCACATCCCTGAGACCATCAGCCAAAGGCGACAGGGAACCTCACTCTCCCCACCGCTAGGAAGAAATATAAATACAGCCCGTGAGGTGGTATATGCCTTCACTCTGAAGGAGTAGTGAGGTCAGCCTGGGCAGCACAGCAAGTCCTAGGCCATCCAGGGCTACACATCCGAGACTCTGTCTAAAAGTAAAACATCAATTCATTGAAAAGAAATAAAGCTCAGTCCTGGGGGCTGTAGTGACAGCTAAGAGGTTTAGAGCACTGGCTACGCTTCAGACGACCCAAGATCAGCTCCTGGCACCCACACTGCAGCTCACGACTGTCGGTAACCCCGAGTCCAGGGGATCTGACGCCCTCACACAAAACACCGTGTTTGTAAAATAAAAATAAGTTAGCGGAGCAATGATGGCTCACGGGAGGCAGAGGCAGGCGGATCGCTGAATTCAAGGCCAGCCTGGTCTACAAAGTGAGTCCAGGACAGCCCAGACTATCACACAGAGAAACCCTGTATAGGGGGAAAAAAAAAAAAAGATTTTTTAAATCACCTGGAGGGGGTGGGCCACAACTTTAGCCACAGCACTAGGGAGGCAGAGACCTGTAGATCTCTGTGAGTATGAGGCCAGCAGCCTGTTTGAGGTTTACTAAGTCTGGTCCAAGGCAGCTGGGCTACACAGGTAAACCCTGTCGCAGAAAACAAAAATATAACCTAAGTCTAATCTAATTTAAACAATCTGGGTGAGGCGCTGCACACCTTTGATCCCTGCGAGCTGGAGGCCTGAAGAATTCCTCCTGGGTCTCCAGGAATTAGTCCAAGGTCATCTCCAAACACTTCCCAAATTTTACCCTGTCTGGGCTTCAAGAGTCTCTAGCTCCCGGACATGGTGGCCCACGCCTTTAATCCCAGCACTCGGGAGGCAGAGGCAGGTGAATCTCTGTGAGTTCGAAGCCAGCTTGGTCTACAAAGAGAATCCAGGACAGTCAGGGCTACACAGAGAAACCTTGTCTCCAGAAAAAAAACAAACAAACAAAAAAAGAAAATCCAAGTGTGGAAGGGCGAATTACTGTGTGACTCTGGGAAGGCTACGACCAGCAAAAGCCCTTGAAGAGACTAGAGAGGAGACTTAGAGGGGCCATACCCCAGAGCCTAAATTCAAAGGACAGAACATGCAGAGTGGGGTGAGTAGTGAGGGGGTGAGGAGTGGAGGGGAGCTGGCTCAGCCCCTACATAATGATGTTTTGTAACAGATTTGGGGGATGGGGTTCTTTGTTTTTGCTTTCTTTCCTTTTGTTTTTGAAACTGAGTCCCACTGTAGACCAGGCTGGCCTCGAACTCACTGCGCCTGCCTCTGCTTCCCAGTGCTGGGATTAAGGGTGAGCTCCACTGCGCCCAGCAGTGTTAAAGTATCTTGAATGAGCCTTCACATAAAATTTTGTCCCCATGAAGCAGGTGGAGTCTACACACAGTAAAATACCAGTTCTCATGGCTGAGGAGATCACTCACGATTAGAGCATTGGCCACTCCTACAGAGTAGGAGGATTCAATTCCCAGCACCCACAGGGTGGCTCTCACCTGTAACTACGGCTCTAGGGGATCTGACACCCTCACACTGACATACATGGGGGTAAAACACCAATGCACATAAAATTAAAAAATTTTTTTTTGGTTTTTCAAGACAGAGTTTCTTTGTTTAGCCCTGGCTGTCCTGGACTCACTTTGTAGACCAGGCTGGCCTCGAACTCACAGTGATCCACCTGCCTCTGCCTCCCGAGTGCTGGGATTAAAGGCGTGCGCCACCACTGCCTGGCAATAAATTATAATTTTTTATTTATTTTTATTTTTATTTTTTATTTTTTTGGTTTTTCCACACAGGGTCTCTCTGTTAGCCTTGGCTGTCCTAGACTCACTTTGTAGACCAGGCTGGTCTCGAACTCACAGAGATCCGTCTGCCTCTGCCTCCTGAGTGCTGGGATTACAGGTGTGTGCCACCACGCCCAGCTTTTGGTTTTTTTTTTTTTGGGGGGGGGTTGTTGTTTTTGTTTTTGTTTTTGAATAACTTATTTTTTTAAAGAAATTAAAAACTGATTCTGGCTGGGCCTGGTGGCACAGGCCTATAATCCCAGCACACAGGAGGCAGAGGCTGGTGGATCACTGAGAGTTCGAGGCCAGCCTGGTCTACAAAGTGAGTCTAGGACAGCCAAGTCAAGCAGAGAGACCCCGTAAACAAAACAAAACAAAAAAACAAAAACTGATTCTGACCTACAAAAATGACTACAATTTTTTGGGTGTTTGTTTTTTGTTTAGTTTTTGGTTTTTTGACACAGGGTTTCTCTGTGTAGCCCTAGCTGTCCTGGAACTCACTCTGTAGACCAGGCTGGCCTCAAACTCAAGAGATCCACCTGCCTTTGCTGCCTAGGTGTAAGGATTAAAGACATGCACAACCTTGGCATGACAATCCTTTTTTTTTTTTTTTTTAAAGACAAGGGCTCACTGTGTTGAAAAGGCTGCCCTGGAACTCACAGAGATCCTCCTTCATCGACCTGTAGGGTGTGCTACCTCACCCTGCAATTATTATTTTAATGAGACAGAAATGGAGGTGCAGGCAGGTCATCCCAGAACTCTAGGGGAGACGGGATCACGAGTTCAGGATCATCCTTGGGTATATGAATGCCAGGCCAGCCTGGGCTACTTAAAAGCCTGTCTCAAAAAAAAAAAAAAAAAAAAAAAAGAATAAATAAATAAATAATCTGGGATTGGTGGCACACACCTTGGGCTACACTGAGAAACCCTGTATCTAAAAAGCAAATAATAAGAATACAATAATAAAACAAAATGTTAATGCAATAAAGACGTAAATGGCCAGGCATGGTGGCGCACGCCTGTAATCCCAGCGCTCAGAAGGAAGAAGCAGCTGGATCTCTGTGAGTTCAAGGCCAGCCTGGAGTAACCCTGTCTCAAGAAACTAAAAAAAGAAAAAGAAAGAACTCAGAGAGGGGTAGACAGTGCTCAAGGTCTGAGAGAGAGAGAGAGAGAGAGAGAGAGAGAGCGCACAGGCCCTGGAACAAGCTACGGAAACTGCTTGCTACTTCCGTAGCCCAGGCTGGCTCCTAGCTCCTGATGGAGCACAGGACCGCCCTAAAGTCACTGTCCTCCTAACGCCACCTTCCCAGGGCTGGGGTGGCAGTTTGTGCCACCATGGCCAGTCAGTCTACTTTTTGCAGGGTTTTGTGGATGAGTTAGGTGGGCAGCAAGCCAGAGGGTGTGGGTCTGGGAAAGCAACCTGGACACACACAGGGAGTTGGGGGGGGGGGTGCCAGGGAAGGGGCCGAGGTGATTCTGTGTCATCAGTCACGGGCTAGGTGTTCTGGGGAAATGTGTATTACGCCGAGCAGCTGCAGAAGCACAGGGCGCCCAGCTGTGCTTCGGGAGAAGACATGTTTTTTTGTTTGTTTTTTTAAGATTTATTTATTTGTTTTATGTGTGAGTATGCTGTCTTCATGCACACCAGAAGAGGGCATTGGGTCATATTATAGATGGCTGTGAGCCACCATGTGGTTGCTGGGAATTGAACTCAGGACCTCTAGAAGAGCAGCCAGTGAGTGCTCTTAACCGCTGAGCCATCTCTCTAGCTCCAAGAAGACGTGTTTTTAAATGGCTATCCATCCAGGTAGGTAGCTGTCTCCCAGGAGGTGTATGTGAGTGCACACTTGACAGAGGATAGAAGACTCTGGAAGACAGAGGCTCCTGGCTACTCAGAACTGCCTGTGCAAATGCCCTAAGGCGAGACAGGCCTTATTCTGCCATGGAAGCCTAGATACTACTCTGAGTGCAGCTGAGGGTTCTCAGAAGCCAACAGACACACGCATGTCCCCAAGAATAAAAATTACTTTATTTAGTTAGTTCAGGATACACACACACACACACACACACACACACACACACACACACACACACACATTTGTGTTTGTTTTTGGGTTTTTTTTGGGGGGGGGGAGTTCATAATAGGGTCTCAGATTCAGGCTATTTTTTTAAAAAACAGAGTCTCATGTAGCCCAGGATAGCCTGGAATTTACCATGCAGCTGAGGATGACCTTGAACTTTTCTGACCTTTGGATGTCAGGCAAGGGCTCTCTACTCACTGCCTCTGCCCCTGGAAGATATTTTCCTTTCTTTTCATTTGTTCATTCATTCGGTTTTGGTGTTTTTGCATCAGGGTCTCACTATGTACAGAGGGCAGGCCTCAAACTGGACAGGAGGGGAGGGGGGGCTCCAGGTAGTGGTGGCGCACGCCTTTAATCCCAGCACTTGGGAGGCAGAGGCAGGCGGATCCCTGTGAGTTCGAGGCCAGCCTGGTCTACAAAGTGAGTCCAGGACAGCCAGGGCTACACAGAGAAACCCTGTCTCAAAAAACCAAAAAACCAAACCAAAACAAAACCCCCAAAAGCAAGCTAGACACGGTGGCACCAACCTGTTATGCCTGTGCTGGGGAGGTCGAGACAGGAGGATCAGGAGTTTGAGGTCATCCTTAGCTTCCTAGTGAATCTGAAGCAACCTGGGTTACATGAGACCCTGGGAGGCGACGATCACTGCTCTTTGGGCAGAAGGGGGAGCAGGCCTGTTCCCCACACTGCCTGTAAATGGCCACTCTTTCTTCTCTGCACTGGGGTGCGGCCTTCCAGCCTACAACCCTCCTTCAACCAACCTTCAGCCATGTCTGGGGAGCTCCCAGGAAGGAGTTTATGAAAGCCAGGGTGGGGGAGGGGGAGGGCTTGCCTAGAACCCTGCATGACCCAAGATGCATCAGAGCCTGTGTCCTGGCCCAGGGTCCACAGTGTAGACTGAGCAGCTGACTAGAGTCTAGCTTCAGGCTTGCATGCTGCAAGTCATCCTGTCGTCTTTTTGCGGGTTCCTTCCCTTCAAAAACGCACTTGGTGGACAAGTCAAGGCCTTTGGCTGCCCTCCCCGCACTCATGCACGGCAGCCTGCGGCCGGCTGCACTGCAAACCCTCCATTCTCATATCCTGGGTGACTTCTGGAGACTGAACAGGGCCCCCAAATGAATGAGGTCAGTCTCCTGGTGCCAGAACCATTCTGGGGCTGTCAGGCGAGGAAGTGGGGGGTAGTGTGGGGGAGGACGTGGCAGCAGGGGCAGTTGTCCCCACCAGAGCCTTCTTTAAAAAAAAAAAAAAAAAGGAAAATCACCGCAATTTGGGCAGCGTCCCCCCCCTCCCCCCCGCAGTGGCCTGCCACGTGGGCCGGGCGTCTGCGGTGCTGTCCCCTCCCGGCTGCAGGACCTAGGCTCTGGTTTCATTTCGCTACCGTGGTTTCAGTTTCAAGCTGGGGAGACAGAGGGACCCCAGGGATTGAGATCGGACGGCAGAAGGGAGACCAGACAGGAGCGGGGCGCCCAGACTGCAGTCCCCCCCGCGCCCCGCGCCCCGGCCCACCAAGTAGCCCTCAGCTCGCCCAGCTCTTCTCCTCGTGACCTTCAGAGCCAAGGTTAAAGGGTCAAGGTCAAACTGGCCCCCTGTGGCACTGAACGGGAGGGAGGTCTCACCTGAGGGTCCCTTCCTCCCGAGGCTCGAAGTCGCGCCATGGGTGCTAGGACACCCAACCAGAGATCTAGGAAGTGTGGCAGATCCTCACCCCACCCCGAAAATCCCCTCCCCACCCAGAAGGAGGGGTGGGGCAACGACCCGGGGCAGAACAGGATGTGGGTCACCCAAGTGTCCTAGCCAGGGACACTCTTGGTCCGGAGTTCGGCGGGATGGAAGCTGCTCAAGGGTGCACTCAGCATCTGGGCGCTGCAGGGTAGCTTAGGGAGACCTGGACTCAAAAGCCCAAAAAAGAAAAGAAAAGGATAGGATTGAATCCTGCCCGAGGAACAGCTCTGCACCTGCGTCCGAGTCCGCCCACCGCGCCCCACCCCCACCGCGCCCCAACCCCCACGTCCTTCCCTGCAGGTGGGAAATGAGCCTGGCGCGCCTTACCTGGTTCCGGGGCCTTGGGGACGGACACACCCCTGGGTAAGCCTGGCTGGCAGCCAGGCACAACAAACCCATGTACCTGGGTGCCCTAGCGCCCCCGTGGGGCTTGATCGCGCTGGACAGGTGCTGGGTCAGGTGACAGGTCAGCGGGGCCAGGGAGGTGACCTGGGGAAAGAGTGAGGGGCCCTGCCGAGTGTAAGTGGCAGTGGGCGGGCGGGACTTTTCCAAAGGGCTCTGGGGAGTGAGGACAGCTCACTATTTACTCTCTAAACACTAGGGACTCTTTCAACGCATTTTCACACGTTCCCAGGTGGCCACGGTTCCAGAACGTTCTGTCACTCTCAACGAAAGCCCCGTTCCCATACCACCCGGCCCCCCCAAGCAAACACAGGCATGAAACCTGAGTTCGAATCCCACTAACCACACACACATACACACACACACACACACACACACACACACACACACACACACACACTGCTGAGAAGGAGTGGCAGCATCTGCACCTGTAACCCCAGCACTGAGGAGTCAGAGGCAGGAGGATTCGTGGGACTCACTGGCCAGACAGCAGACATCAAGTTCGAAGAGAGAGCTTCTTTCAAGGAAAAAAAAAAGGGGGGGGGGCAGAGAGGGGGGTGGTCAGGAAGATGCTCAGCAGGTTAAGTCACTTGCTGCCTTGCCTGGCCACAGAAGGCAGGCCCTTGAAGTCACGTAAAGGTTGTGCCTTTCTTTTCTTTCTTTCTTTCTTTCTTTCTTTCTTTCTTTCTTTCTTTCTTTCTTTCTTTCTTTTTCAAGACAGGGTCTCTCTGTGTAGTTTGCCTGTCCTGGACTTGCTTTGTAGCCCAGGCTGGCCTCAAACTCAGAGCGACCCGCCTGCCTCTGCCTCCCGAGTCCATGCACCACCCCGCCTGGCTAAGGATGTTGCCTTTCATCCTGCGCTCAGGAGGCAGCAATGGGAGGGCCTTGCCTCAGTGAGTCCCCGGCCAGCAGGGTCCACACAGTAAGACTCCAAAATTTAATCAATAATAAAAACGTGAAACGCATACATACATATGTAAGGCATGAGCTCCTGGGTCCCTGCCTGGGGTGTGCAAAGGCCCTCTACTGTGTACACAAAACCTATAGGAAACTGTCCACTGCAGGCCAAGGCACAGTGGCCTCGGCCTGGCCCCACCTGGCCCCAGAGGGGCTCCCAGTTAAAGGGACGACCAACAGGGGCTGCTCGCTGAGAAGAGGAGGGATATGGAGGTGAGGCAGAACGGCCAGGGGGTGTGTGGGGGCTGGGTCTACACCGCGAGCTGGGGCTTCCTCCTACACTTCCGGCTCTTTCTTGTGGGCTGTGAATCTGAGACAGCACACCTCCCTTGATGTCCCAACCATGAAACAATGTAGGGCTGCCCTCTCTCTGCATCATTTTCTTCCAGGCTCCTTGCCCCTGGGTCACAGAGAGCCTGGCTCTGTGTAACCAAGGCTCTGAGAGGCCCCCACTCTGCCTGTGCCTGCACGGTGGGTCACAGGACCCCGGCTGGGGAAACAGAGCACGCAAAGGCTTAAAGCCAGTGATACAGGAGAGGGGGGAATCCCCACTGTCTCCTGTGTGAGGAACCCAGGGGGGAGCTAGGACTCCAAGAGGACAGAAGGGTGGCTGTGACCAAGTGTGAGTTTGAGCTCTGAGCTCTACATGGTGAAGACTTGTCCTGTAATACATCAATAATAAGTGAGTGTAACCAATGGTAACTGTAGGTTCAGTTTCCTTTTTTCTTTTTTTCAGTTTTTCTTAACCAATATATTTTATTATGAACTTATTAACTGAGTGTACGTCCCTTATAGCCCGGCCAACTGAAACAATAGGAAAAGAGGATTAAAGAATAACAAAACCGTAAGGATATCAGTTTCAAAGAACGATTCTCCTGGCATAGTCAGCAGGATTTCTTCTGCTGGAACCTGGAATAACCAGAACTCGCAACCTCAGCAGGAGCCGGAGCCCCAAGCCTTCCCTCCAGTGATTCCCTCTAGGAGCATGTTGAAGTGAAGCGATAAACAGCCAAAACTATCCGAAGTCTCCAAAAAGCCCCACCTCCAGTTCTGGGCTCATTTATGTATCTCCTCCCAGAGTCTGTTCACGGATCTTTTCAACTGGCAACAATCAAGCTCCCGCACGAGGTGGTTGGTCTTCTGGTGGATTAACATCACCTGTTCTCTCACAAGATTCCACTTGGGATCATAACAAAATCAGGTTTATCTCTCCTTCAGGTAACTTAGGCTGAAGAGGTGCCCAGCGGTTAAGAACCCTTGCTACTCTTCGGGCTGGAGAGATGGCTCAGTGTATACAGTACTGGCTGCTCTCACAGAGGACCAGGGTTCAGTTTCCAGCACTTGACATTGGGGCAGGGGGCGCTCACAACTGTGTCTGCAACTCCGGTCCCACGGGATCCAACACCATCACATGGACATGAATGCAGGCAAAATGCCAAGTTTTAACATAAAGTTCAAAAACAAAAAAAATCACTTGCTACTCTTGCAACAGGCCAAAATTTGGTTCCTAGCACTCACATCAGGAGCTCACAACCGCCTGTAATTTCACCTCCAGGCATCTAATGCCCTCTTCTGGCTACACACACACACACACACACACACACACACAGGATCTTAGGCCAGGAGTGGTGGCGCATGCTGCACGCCATTAATCCCAGCACTAGGAAAGCAGAGGCAGGTGGATCTCTCTGAGTTCCAGGCCAGCCTGGTCTACAAAGGAGTCCAGGATAGCCAAGGCTACACAGAGAAACCCTGTCTCAAACAAACAAACAAACAAACAAACGATCTCAGGAGTTTCCCTGACGACTGAGGGAGGACATTCGTTGAGTATGTGGGAGGGATGTGGGCACAGGACAGCTGACCAGGGATACACTCACCTGTGCCACGCAGTCTTTTTAAGAAAATGCTAAGATAATAATAAAAAATAATAAAAATAATAATAAAAAGAAAATGCTATGTTTTGATGCACTGGTCACATTGAAGACTCATGGGTGACAGGCATGTGGTACTTTGCTGGAATCTTCTTGTGTTTTTGTTGTTTTTCGAGACAAGAGTTTCTCTGTGTAGCCTTGGCTGTCCTGTACTTGTAGACCAGGCTGGCCTTGAACTCAGAAATCCACCTGCTTCTGCCTCCTGAGTGCTGGGACTATAGGCGTGCGCCACCACGCCCAGCTGAGGCAGGGTTTCTCACTGAACACGGAGCCCATGGATTCCTCCCAGCCCTCTGGCTAGAGAGCCCAGGGGTTCCGCCCCGGCACTGGGGCTTCAGGGGTGCATTGGATTTTTATGTGGGTTTTGGAGAACCCATGAAGTGCACAGCAAGCACTTCATAGACGGAGCCATCTCCCAAGCCGTTTTTGTTTATTCTTTGAAACAGGGCCTCTCTGCATAGTCCAGCCTAGAACTCAGGGCAATTCTTCTGCCTCCGCCTCAAACCCTGCGATTATAGGCTGACACCAATGGTCGTCTAGGTTACCCTTTCCCTTGGTGCTGCCACCTCAGAGCCAGGACCAGAACCACACACCACACCTTTTGAGACAGTGTAGCCCAGGCTGTCCTGAAGCTCCCTCTGTAGACCAGCCTGACCTCACAGTACCGGGACGAATGGTGCACAGAAGACAGCCTCTCCTTTGAGGTAAGGCCCATATAGCCCAGGCTAGCCTGTATGCCAGCTGCTATGTAGCACTGAGGGTGAGTTCTCCTCCTCCTCTGCCTTCCAAGTGCTATGACGACAGGTGTGTGCCACCAGTGCCAGGCCCCACCTGCTTTACCTGAGAACTCCACCAAGCCGAGTTTCTACCTCCCCAAGGGGTCCTGGCGTTCTCAGGGTTATTTGTGCCTCAGTGAGGGTCTGTTTTTAGGGCTCCCTTGCAGAAAACGCCCAAATATCTGGGCTGTCTAAAGTGAAGACAGCAGATGTGTGGGAGCTGGAAAATGACATCATCAGGGGCGGGTCCTGCAACTCCATAGCCTCCACCTGCTTCAGACCTGCTGTCAGGGGAACCTGGCTGTCAGGGGAACCTGGCTATCTACCGCAGGGTGCAGAGGCAGCAGCAGGGGACAGCATATAGATCTTAGGGGCTGGGCACCGTCACACTAATCCCAGCACTCAGGAGGAAGAGGCAAGCAGATCTCTGTGAGTTTGAGGCCAGCCTGGGATAGAGACACAGGCTCAGAACCAGCAACAAGACAGGTCTGCAGGCGGTGGCTCAGTGGGTCGCTCTCCTAGCAGGCTCCATCCTTAGTGACACAGTGAGTCGGAAGCCAATCTGGTCTACAATGGGACCCCAGCAGAAACAAGTATTGTTCAGCCTTTGGCCCAAGGTTTTGTTCCCAGAACCCATGTTCTTTAATGCTTAAGAAAGTTGGATACCAGCCTGCCCCCTGGGCCCTGAACTGTGAGACCTGGGCGGGATGTCCCTCCACTATATCCCCGCCTGACTGGCAAGCCAGAGTCACTATGTGGCGACAGCCTGGGAGCAGGTGGGGCTCCTCCATCACCTGCCTGTCCCCAGCCACCCAGCACTGGCTAAGTCAGGGGAAACCAGAGCCCCACCACCATCCAATCTCTGGAGCCATGGCGACCCAGGAATGGGTTGCACCTGCGCTCTCAGCCAGCTGGCCTGCAGCTGCAGGTGCTGGAGAGACAGCTTACCTGCTGAGGGACAGACAGGCCCCACCTGCTGGGAGGAGGAGGGAGGTCACCACCCATTTCATTCACTGCTCAGGCAGCCAGCCTGCCTTCTGGAAAACGGATGACGCCCACATCTGGGTTGTGTCTAGTCTAGTGTAGGGCGGGGTTGGGGAGTCCTGGGGAAGCTCATGCCCCTGTGGCCCTGCTGCCCACCTTCCAGAAGGTTCTACGCTGCTCCTATGTACTCCCACTGTGCTGGGTCCTTAGGTTTGGACACAGAGGACTTGGGGTTACTGGCCAGAAGTGCTGAGACATGTCCATCTCTGTGCCAGGAGCTCCCAGGCTGGAACTACTGTGGTTGCTGTTGTCACCGGTTAAGCTACCTGGATGGCTGGCAGCCGGGTGGGACAAATTACACAAGCCCTTTTCCTGGCTTCCTGCCAGGCAGCTGAGCGTAGCCTCTGAGCCACAGACCTGATCCTCCTGCCTCCACCTCCCAAGCGCTAGACGCCAGGCAAGCACTGCTACAGCACCTGGTGTTCGGTTCCTCTAGTTATGACCTGAGACCCCTCACCCTGCAGGCTGGTCTCAAACTTGTGGCAATCCTCCTGCCTGTTCTTCTAGTGTTGGGGTACCAGGTGGGAGCACCATCCGTCAGAGCTTGTTTTATCATTGTGTGAGTGCACACCTCTATTGAGGCCAGTCAGGGCATGGGGTATTTTTCCTGAACAGTCCATCCGGTTTGTTTTGAGCTCCGCTGCACCACCAGAACAGACCTGCCTTTTTTGTTTTTCGAGACAGGGTTTCTGTTATCTTGGCTGTCCTAGACCAGGCTGGCCCCAAACTCACAGTGACTGCCTGTCTCTGCCTCTTGAGTGCTGGGATTACAGGCGTGCGCCACACCTGGATTTTTGTTTTTGTTTTTGTGTTTTTTGAGACAGGGTCTCTCTGTGTAGCCTTGGCTGTCCTGGACTCACTTTGTAGACCAGGCTGGCCTTGAACTCACAGCGATCCACCAGCCTCTGCCTCCCAAGTGCTGGGATTAAAGGTGTGCGCCACCACACCCAGCGTCACACCTGGATTTTTTGGGTATAGACATTTGAGCTGGGCTGGTTGGCTGGCTCCTGAGCTCCCAGGAACTTCCAAGCACATAGCTTTGATGTGCTGCTGGGATCCAAATTCACACCCTCATGCTTGCCTGCAAACGCATGGACCCCAGGCAAAGGCCAGCCTGGTCTACAGAGCAAATTCTAGGCTAGCCAGGGCTACACAGAGAAACTGTCCGGGTGAGGGGTGGGCACAGAGGCAAACACACACAAAAAGAAACCACCAAAGGTGTGACTGTGATGTAACACTCCTGACATAGTCTCATCAGGTAGCCCAGGCTGGCCTAAAACCTGCCATCCTCCTGACTCTGCCTTCCTAGTGTTTGGGGTGGGGTGGATGCTGCTCATGGCACAGCTGTTTGGGCAGCCTGCCCCGCTGCGGGCCATTTCCTGGCCATCATGTGGTCTCCCACCCCAAGCTCGAGTGGCTCTGTAGTCAGGTGGCCAGTAGCCTGCGCTGTGCAGGGCCACCCAGCAGTGCTTGTGGTGGACAGAGCCTACCTGGACCATGTACAGGCCCCACATGGTGCCTTCCTCTGGGTGTTGGAAAAACTAACACTTTTCTCTGCCACTCTAACGGGAGCACGGTGTGCAGATGGACGGCACACCCAACCTTCTGCAGTGCCAGCTCTGGCTGCTTAAGCAGCCATGACCTCTATAACTGTTAGAGGGTATGCCCCAGCCTCAGCATCTTTGGGCTGTGGGAACTAAGGGAGGCGGCCTCCTTGCTCTTATCTAGTCTCATGACCCAGATCTGCTGGGGTCTCTTCCCAAGAGGGCAAGCCGGGCACTTCCTGTGCGCTGTGCTGAGTCAGCTCAGCAGAGACCAGACTGGGTGTCAGCTGTGTTCCCTGGAGCCCACTGGGGCCCAGAAGGGTCCCCTGCTCCCACAGCCCCTGCGGGGAAGGAAGCCACATCCCAGGAGGTGGAGCCGGGGAGGGGGGGTGGCGACTGCTCCCTCCTCCCTGCTTGCCCTTCTTCCACCTGCTGGCGGGGCCACGAGCAAGCGATGGACAGGAGCACAGTGGCAGCATTTTCTTTCTCCATTTTGTTTGGTTTTCAAACGCATGGACTCAGGTCCCCTGCCACAACACACAGCATCATCGTCCCCAGAGGCGGCCACTGTGCTGACCATGCCGACAGAGACAAGGACACAGGCTGCTGGGCGACGGCTGTCACACTGCAGTGCGCGTGGGTGTGCTGGGCTGCCTCAGCCGCAGGGTTCGGCACAGCCAGCCGGCGAAGTCCACCTCCTCCCCCTCAGAGCGCTTGATGAAGGCATGGTTCTGAAAGAGGAAGGGTGTCAGTCACAGCCCTGCCCCGATGGTCTGGGGCATCGTCTGGAGGGTGTCCCCCACCTCTACCTGCTCCATCCCACAACTGCCTTCAAAACAGCTGCACACCCCAGGTGTGGGTGCCTGGGGCAGTCCTCCCTGCTGCCTCCTGCACAGGGTAGGTTTGGTGGGGAACGGAAAGGACATGGGAGCCCAGGGCTGCTCACAGGGGACCAAGGCCACCCCACTCCTCTATCTTGGGATGTCATTTTTGTTGTTGTTTGCTCTTCCGAGACAGGGTTTCTTCTCTGTGTAGCCCTGGCTGTCCTGGACTCACTCTGTAGGCCAGGCTGGCCTTGAACTCAGAGACCTGCTTGCCTCTGCCTGGCTGCTGCTTCTTCTTCTTCTTCTTCTTCAGACAGGGTCTCATGTGGCTGAGGTGGGCCTTAAACCTCTATGTAAAGACAACCCTGAGACTTTGATCTCGCCTCAACACCCAGAGTGCTGGGAAGATGGGTGTGCCTAACTGGGCCTCCCCCAATACTGACATGGCAGGTATGTGCCACCAAACCCAGTGAAAAGGCACCTGGTCCATGTCTGAGCCTCTGGGGTGAAGCAGGCTTTCTTTCTCAGGGGCCTAAGAAATAGACAGATGGTGCTTAAACCAGATTAGGTCTGTCCAGGAAGGGGGTGTGTGCACTAAGATGTATCTGCCTGTAAGTCTTGGGGTGGCTGCTGTTTCCACCTTGTTGGAGAAGGGATTTGGGGTGCAGGCCAGTGAGTGTCTTCATGTTAAAGATAATTCCAGCCTCACAGGAGGCCTAGGTCCTTGGTGGCTGTGCAGCAGGTGGCCAGGCCCCTGGCAGTGTCCACGCAGACAGCCCGTGGTGCCCTGGCCCAGGACGCATTCCCACTCACCATCAGCATCTTTAGGTCTGCGCGCTCCGCTGGGTTCTTGACGAGGCTGGCGAAGGGACAAGATTCAGGTGTTACTCAGTGGCCGGGCGTGGCTGGGCTGTCCACCAGGGATGACAGGGTATTCTATCTCCTCTCCTAGGCTGGCAGAGGACGGCCTTGTCCTCCAGAATGGTAGGATGTCAGGAGCATATTTCCAGCCCCCTACCCTACAGCTAAACTTCTAATCAGCTAGTGAGTTCAAAGGGGCTTGGTGACTCTATGGGGGAGGCAGTCTACAGCGCCTGCTTCACTACTAGGCATACCCAGTGCCTTCTGGGAAATACAAGTAAGTGGCCTGCCTCTTGGCTCCAGAAACACCACAGCAACTGAGCCTACTTGAAGGGCTGGGGAGTTGGGCGGCTCAGCTAACTCTCAGGCCCCATGACCACTGGGTGGGAGCTCTGGGACAGGACCTGGGCTGTGCATAGGCCCTCACTAAGCACGCAGTGCCACGGGGCCGCTCAAGCCTGGCACCTGGGTGGCATCAGGTATGGGGACACTCTGACCCATCAGGATGGGGACTGCCCCCACCATCCCCGGGGCCCTTCTCACCATTTACTCACAAACTCCTGGAAGTCTGAGCTGAACACACCACTGGGCAGCTTAGGAGGTGGCTGCGGAGGACAGGAAGGGTCACTGGAGTGGCTTCGGGTAACTGGCCACGCCCTCACTGGGCTGGGCTCCTCTGGTTCAGTTTTTCCCAACACTATCAAGTAAGTGGGCGGGGACAGCCTGGGGCACAGGGCAGAGCCCTTCCTGTGGAGGGTGGCTCCAGGACCCCTGGGGCTGAGCAGGAGTGTCAGTGTCCAGAACAATGGCTGCCCTGTCACCAGGGCCACAGCCCCATCCAGGCCTCTTTACAATTTCTCAATGTTCTTTGTCCCTGAGGACAACCATGTACCTTAACATGTGGCCCCGTCCCCATCTGGAGACCTGCTTAGATACTTTTGCTCCACTGTTGGCTGCTTTTCAGTCAGGGTCTCACACTGTAGCTGAGACTGGTTTGGAAGTCACTATGATTGAACTCAAGGCAATCCTCCTGCCTCAGCCTCTGACACAGGGCACTAGGCTGGAAGCTCTGGACCCAACAGGAAGGAGACATCGAGCCTCCCATGAGGAGGTGAGGACACAGCAGGAGCCTGCTGTGCGTATGGTCCTATGCAGGTGGCCTGGCCCTCACTGGGGATTCTGGGCAGGAGCTGGCCACAGCACTAGCCTAGGCTGGCCCATGCTGACCTCCAACTCAAGCTTCCTGTCTGCACTGCTGAGTAGCTGGGGTCACAGGGCTGATGCAGACACCGGGTGGGGCCTCCAGGTGCCCAGCCCACAGCACCCTCGCCCCCAGCTAACGCCCTGAGCGAAGCGCCAGAGACCAAGGGCACACACCTCGTTCACGATGTAGTCCAGCAGTTCAAAGATGGCCATGGCCGGTCGGCTGTCTATCCCGTGACCTACTTGACAGGACAGAGGATAAATAACTGGGAGGGAGGACACAAGACGAAACTTAAGAGGTTGACAGGGACCCCCGGCCTTACTCCTGCACTCTCACAGGAACGCGCTGACTGGGTCCTCCCGGCCTTACTCCTGTACTCTCACAGGAACGTGCTAAGCAGTCGTTCCCACGCCACGGGTGGAGATGAGCTCTGGGTGCTGGAGTGGGGGAGGGGACTGGTGGGTGAGCAGGGAGACTGCTGTGACCTTGCAGAGCTGCTGTGGACGTGGAGCAGGAGGCTGGCGGATGGTGACCCCAAGGCCCTGATGGATGGCAGCTGAGCTATGCTGTGTGCCTGTCCTGCCATGGCTACTTTGGGACTTAGGCAGGAGTGAGCTGGCCTGGTTTACTACCACAGCTCGCCAAAGGATTGGGGCCAGCCAAGGAACACATTCTGTGATCCGGTTTCAGGGTGAGCAACCAGTGTGGGGCACAGGGTGGGGAGGGGGCTCTCTGTTCACACACACAGACCACCCACAGAGACACACAGGGACCTCCGAGACACTGTGCTTAGTGACACCCATCCCCAGGTCAGTGTGGACTCCAGGACAGGAAATGTCCAGAGCAGGAGAATGCAGGTGGCTGGGTGAGCAGGGCTCAGGGCTGGGAAACTGACAAGGGATAGCATATGTGAACGGGACTTCCTTTAGGGGTGGGTGAATGTTCCAGAACCAGCTAGAGGTGACGGCCGCTCTCGTCTGCAGATGAGCTAACCACTGGACAGCATAACCTCCAGGGAGCATGCTGCAGTGTTTGTGTCCTGTCTCAGCAGTTACAAAGTCATCTATTCCTCCCATCCAACAGAAAAGTGACTTAAATCCTAGCACACACACTCTGCAGAGGCGCTGTCCAACACTAGGACCCTGTCCCCACCTCTCAGTGGCCAGGGTAGCCACTCTAGGAACCCAAGCAGTTTCCCGCCAGTCTGCACTGCCTGTGCCACTGAGCCCACCAGGGATGCAGTGATGTGAGCAGGTTACCCGCATCTGGCGCTTTCTAGACGGCAGACGGCAGGCAGCATGGCTCCTCTGCACCCCAACCCCTTTTTACCCATTTTCACAAGGAAGTGCTGGGAAACCCAGCAGCTGGCTAAGGCCTGACCCCAAGTGGAGTTTCCGAGCCTCCCAGCTGGCAGCAACAGGTGCAGCTGCCTTGGTAGAGGGTGAGACGCGTACTGCCTGCAGCTCTGACCCCAGAAAGCCCGGGACCATCTGAGGACTGCTGACCACAGCAGCCCTGTCCAGGGAACAGCTGGTGCAGAGAGGGCCAGCAGGGTGACAGCTGGTTCCCTACCCACCCCTCCCCAGCTAGCTGTAATGCCCCGTACCACTGATGGGGCGTCCAGGGGGCCTGGGCCTTGGCGAGACACTATAAGGCTCTCCGTCTGCCCCGTCGACCACGGGCCGGCCAAAGCTGGCCTCTAGTTCCTTGGCATCAGGTGGAGGGATGGGGTACCTCCCGATGGCCAGCTCCACCAGTGACAGTCCCATACTCCAGATGTCCGACTGCACGGAGTAGTGTGTGCCCTGCAGCCGCTCTGGCTGTCGGAGGGAGAGGGAGAGACAGGACAGAGCTGGGGTTGGCAGCCAACAGGGAAGGACACACACACACACACACACCAGACAGACCTCAGCGAGCATGTGTGTGGCGGGGGCCAGGATACTTACAGACATGTAGGAGCGTGTCCCCACAAATGAGTTGGCCATGGAGTCAATCAGCTGGCCGCTCACCCCGAAGTCACACAGCTTGATCTCTCCACGAGAGTTCACCAGGATGTTGGAGGGTTTCACATCTATAGACAGGGTGGGGTGAGGCTGTGCCCGCTGTGGCCCCCCTCCCCCCCCCCCCCCCCCCCCGGCACCTCCTGGCCCAGCTTACCTCTGTGCATGATCTGGTGTTTCTCGCGGAGGTAGGCCAGGCCACGGAGCACCTGCAGGAGGCCAGGGCATGAGGTCAGTGCTGCGTAGCCTGTGTGCTGAGGGCACCAGCTCTAGGCCATGGCAGCCAGGTGACACGTGAGTCGCTGAAGTCACATATAGGTACCAGCAGCAAGCGCATGGCCACTGTCTGGTTTGAAAGTACAAGGCCAAGGGCTGCCTCAAACCCTGCAATTCTCCTGCCTCGGCCCCTCAAAGGTTGAGATGACAAGCACGTACTACTAGCCTGAATTTTTTTTCCTTTTAAGACAGGGTCTCACTGTGCAGACCCGCCTGCCCTGTATCCTGAGCGCTGGGTGGGGGCACAGTACATGCCAGCTCCATTACAGAGAAAGGTGTGGTCACAGGCCACAGGTCACGGCAGGACCAGCAGAGAAGCTCAAATGGACGGGGCCATGATTTGCTCAGCCCCCCAGGAAAGCATGCCAACGAACTCACCGCAATGCTGACCTTCCCCAAGATGTCCTCAGGGATCCGCTTGGCGTCCTTCAGTACCTGGTCCAGCGAGCCACCGTCCTACATGCACAGATGACAGCAGCTGAGCAGCTGGCTTTGTCAAGAAACCCAACTCAAAGCTCAGGCAGGCCGGCCCTCGTGTCCCCAGGTAACCACACAGATGTGTGGTAGGGACACTGCAGAGCCCTGAGACTGAGTGACAGTGACAGAACATACCTGCAATAGCCAGCTCCTCCACCAGGGACTGTGGGGAAAGGGAGGACACTGGCAATCCTTGGGCAGGATGGGACAGGACTGGCTCACAGCCATTTCTCCTGGGGTGTCGTGAGGGCTGCGCCCCATGCAAGGGCAGTGGCAAGGTGCAACAGGCCCCACAAATCACCAACCTGGCTGCCCCTCACACCCAGGGCGTAGCCCTGCTTCCACTCAGATGAGGAAATAGTGTCCTGACTCCAGCTGGGCCAGCACACTTGGCAGCCACTGCCAGGTGGTTACACCTCTGTAGGGCCTCAGGAGACGAGGTCAGGAAAAGGCCTCCTCTGTGTTCCCCTGGTCCCTCTGTCACAGTGCTCAGAGGGACACAGGGAAGGTCACAAGTGGACACCACCCAGGTGGAGGGGGCCTTCCAGTGCATCTGCCCAGCTGAGCACTGGAGCCCTGGGTGTGTGTGTGTTCTCCCCTCCCCGACATCCTCTCGGTTCTTTGGGACAGTATTTCTCTGTGTAGCCTTGGCTGTCCCAGATTCACTTTGTAGACCAGGCTGGCCTTGAATCACAGTGATCTCCCTGACTCTGCTTCCCAAGTGCTGGGATTAAAGGCGTGCGACACCACACCCGGCCTCTCCCTCCCTCTTTTGGTTTTTTTCAAGACACAGTTTCTCTGTGTAACAGCTCTGGCTGTCCTGGACTCACTCTGTAAACCAGGCTGGCCTCGAACTCACAGAGATCACAGGCCTCTGCCTCCTAAGTGCTGGGATTACAGGTGTGCGCCACTGCACCCTGCTCTGTTTTGCTTCAATGAACTGAGATTGGAGGTGACAGTGGCGGGGTGCTGGGGAGGACAGTGTGCAGCAGGGGCCATCACTTCTGTTAGGCCACCCAGGGCCTGTAGAGTGCTGAGCAACTGCCTGGCTTCCCAAACTCCACCCCAGGAGTTCCTGAGTGCAACAACTACAGGCATTCTGGGCATGGCTACGTCTCTGGTGGCAAACTGCCTCCTGGGGCTGAGCTGGGGTGACCTTAGATAGGTCACAGTGTCCCAGGGCAAGATGGAGAACTGGGGATGCTGCCAGCCAGTCCCTGCGTGCACCCCCTGCATCCTAGAAAGTGTCTCTATCATAGAAGTGTGAACACATTTTCTTATGAAAGACTCAGACACGGACAACCAAGGCTGAGCCCCAGAACTTTCCCTTGTCCCTGACTTGGGCATGTTTCCAGTACCATGCATCCCTCTGCACCTGCCACACACTGCAGAAGACGGCTTAGGCACTCCAGCAGGCTCCTGGCAGGTGTGTCGCCCTTAATGACACACACCAGCGGTAACTTCCGCAATAACACCTGGGTCTGCAGTGTGGCAGGAGGAAGGGGAAGGGCCCCCAAGAGGCAGGCCTGGAGGTGAGTCTGGCCTTGGATGGGGAGGGCGGGACCCCAGCTTCTCCCTCCTCCTCTCCTGAGTATAGGCTGAGTAGCTCTGCCCTGCAAGCCCCTTCTCTCAAGCGGGGGCCGGAACATTCCAGATCAGTGACAAGGGCTCTGTGCATAAGTTTGCGGGCAGAGACCAGGGTTCCTATCTGGCACAGACACAGCTATATCCTGGGTGTCATCCTGCCCTTCCCTAAGCCCAGCAGACTGCAGGCCACTATAGCGTGGTACCCACAGACTGTAGCTACATCCTCCCCCCTTCAACAGCAGGTTCTCTGGGGAGGTATGCTGCCTAACAAGCCAGTACCACCAAGTGCGGCCAGCCCACTGCTCTCTGCCCCCAAGCTCTGCAGCACCCCACAACATGGGGCCAAGCAGATAGCGCCCTCATTCGTACTTTAGCCTCTGGACCCAAACATATCCCTGTTTCTATGTCACCCTCTACAGGCCACCTACCCCCATGCCCAGGGCTGAGCTGTCCTCCCAGGACACCTACACCAGGTGACCTATGACTTATATCCAGACTCCACCAGCAGGGAGGGCACAGTGGCCTTTTCCTTTTCTCACTCTGAGACGGGGCCTCATGGGGCCTTTACTCCCGGACTCCTGCCAGCCCCTCCCCAGCCCCGGACGGAGGCCACATACTGCCTGGTGCAGTTCTACTTTGAGATTAAGCCTTGCTACGCAGCTCAAGCTGGCCTCAAATTCAAGGCAATCCTCCTGCCTCTGGGAGCTTCCTATCCCAACACTGGGCCCACTGTGAGAGCCACCTGCAGGTACAGAGGGCTCCTGTGTCCCTGTAGTCCAGGGTCTAGTTGGGCTGCCAGTCAGCCACTCTGGCCAGGAGAGTCAAGTTCCTGGACACACAGGATGGAGTCCCTTTCCTGCAGGGGACCAGGAGGGACAGTGGGGGGGGGGTCGCACACCCCAGCCCCTGCTGATCCCTGAGGCAAGCAGGGTAGGCTCAAGGGAGAGGCAGGCCCAGGCCAAGTGGGAGGAGCTCCCGCAGCTGGGGGCAGTGTCCTTAAGTTCACTTCCTGCTTCTTGTACAAAATGGCTCCTAGACGGCACAGTGGCAAAGCGTGGCTGAGGAACACAGCAGGGGCAACACTTTCAGGGGAGTCTCAGGTCCTGCTCCGGCGCAGCAGGCTGGGGCCTCGTTGGGCGCAGACCCTCCATCCCACTCCCCTCTAGAGACCATTATCTAGACAGCGAGGCGTGCAGCTCCCATCTCAAGCTGGGGCCATGGGCCTCGGTGCACCCTCCCAGCGCAGAGCGTGGCCAACAGCTCCTGGAACCGGGAGCGCTCCCCACAGTGGCGCGTGCTTCTGGGGCGCACTCACTCACCATGTGCTCCATGCAGATGCTGATCTCGCCGTCGCTGTAGAAGGCCCCGTAGAAGCCCACGATATAGGGCGAGTTGCATTCGTGCAGCACCTGCAGCTCCCGGATGATCTGGTTGCGGACAGCCGGCTTGATCTCCAGGTGGATCAGCTGTGAGGAGAAGAGGCTGCTGAGGGGAGTGCCCACTGAACCCCCAGGGGCCTGGCCCCTGGGCATGCACCTGTGAGAAGGGGGCGCCAGGCAGTGGACTGAGGGTGACAGCGGGACGAGGGCTCATGGTGATGCAGTGTTTTGACTTTTTCAGTAAAACTGGCCTAAAATGAGTATTTTGAAAAAGGGCAAGTCACTACTCTATTCTTGGGAAAAAAGCAGCACTGTACTGACCCATGTGAAGCATAAATCTTTACCCAAGCAACACGCCCAGGCAACAGCGGCACCCAGCCCTTCCTCCAGGCCCCATTCCCAGGGTGAGGCCTCAGTGGCCACTGAGGACTCCACTGTGTCCAGAGCAGGGTCACTCCTCTCCTCGCCACCCTGTGGACAGGAGTCCGCACAACACAGGGAATATCCTTAGGAAGCAGCCATAGCCAGGTCCACAAGAGCCACACAGGAGACCCCAGAGCCTAGAGCTGCCAGGGGAGGCCAGGCGTCACACGTAGAGCCTCAAGGCAGGCCGGGATTCATGCCCAGCACAGGGAAAAGCAAACCACTACTGCTCCATTGGTGGGCCATGGCCACGCAGGCAGCCTGGAGACACAGGCAGTCCTTGCATGGGCAAGGCTAGGCTCCAAGGTTGGGGAGCGGCATGCTGCAGTGGGAACAGCTGCTGGGGACCCACACAAAAACCCCAGCAAAGTGTCACTGGTGTAACTAGTGAGCAGGGCAGGCTGAGGAGGTCTTTCCACCCGTGGAGAACACTGGGGCATGAAGGCGCCACCAGCTGGGATGGCCCTGTAGGTCCTGCAAAGCCCCAGCCCTGACCCCACTGTCAGTCTTCAGTCTGCTGACCCTAGATAAGGTGCCATCCGTCACACAAGCAGGCCAAAGGGATGCTTCATGATCCTCCTCCTCCCCAGGTCACACAGTGAGGCTGTTCCAGCACTGGCTCACAGAAAGGGTGTGATGAGGAGGGACCTACACCTGAGGACCCCTCCAAACAGCCACACAGGCAGTCTGCTGTGCACCGGCACCACTGCAGTGGAGACAATCTCAACACCCTTGCATTCAAAACCGCAGAACAGGCTGCAAAGATGGCTCAGGGGTTAAGAGCGATTGTAGCTCTTGCAGGGGCCTGAGTTATGTTTCTGGCACCCCCTGTGGCTGCTCACAACTACCTATAACTCCACCTGCAGAGGAGCCCACAGACACATCATCATCATCATCAGTTTTTCAAGACAGGGTTTCTCTGTGTAGACCTGGCTGTCCTAGAATGCTCTCTGTAGACCAGGCTGGCCTCAAACTCAGTGATCCACCTGCCCCTGCCTCCTAAATCCTGGGATTAAAGATGTGTGCCACCACCACCAGGCTAAACTTCAAAAAAAAAAAAAAAAAAAAAAAAGTAAACCACAAAAAAAGAAGGCCAGGTTGGGGAAACAGCCTGAGCAATGGAGCAAGACCTTGTCTCAGCGTGGTACAGTGGTGTGCACACCTTTAATCCCAGTACTAGGGAGGCAGAGGCAGGGAGATCTCTGTGAGTTTGAGGCCAACCTGGTCTACAGAGTAAGTTCTAGAGTAACCATGGCTATATAGTAAGACCCTGTCTCAAAGGGGGGGGGGGAAAGCCTCACAACTGCATCAGGCCAAGCTACAACAAAGGCAGTAGACCATGTGGAAGTGGCACTTTCCACCCAAAGGCTGAACACTGTCACCTGAGAGCTACAAACATTCCAGAACCCCAAAAGTTCCAACTGGGCTGAGTACAGCAGTGCAGGCTGGCCTGCACACTGTACCCCTGCATCCCACGCCTCACTGACTGATGCATCCAACAACCATGGTCTACTCACAACTGTGGCAGAGCAGAAACACACCACCTTCTGCTTCCACTCCAGGAACCCCATAACAGCATCCCTGGGGGGCACAGGGGGCTAGAATGCCTGTGGGGGGTCCATGCCTGCTCTGAGAACCTTGGAAAGCCGGAGGTGGCTGTGGGGCAGCGGTTGGAGCATGTCAGGCCTTGAGAGAAGGCCTCGCGGCTATAGGTGAGGCAAGTGCACAAGACCCGAGGCCAGCGATGAAAGAGGCTTGGGTAGCATTATCTGCCAGGTCTGTGGGTCATCACTGAGAAAGGACAGCATTCTAGCCACCCAAGTGAGAAGACAGGAGCAGGTGTCGGCACCTCCATCCTGTCTGCTGAGTCCAGTGCCTAATGGCACCCTGCTACCAAGGGGAAAGCGAGGTCTCACAACACCATGCTCCTTCTGCTATGCGGTGACTGCTCAGCCACAGGTGCCAAGTGCTTGCAGGACACGGCCTCAGTCAGTGTGCAGGACACGGCCTCAGTCAGTGTGCAGGGCACGGCCTCAGTCAGTGTGCAGGACACGGCCTCAGTCAGTGTGCAGGGCACGGCCTCAGTCAGTGTGCAGGGCACGGCCTCAGTCAGTGTGCAGGGCACGGCCTCAGTCAGTGTGCAGGGCACGGCCTCAGTCAGTGTGCAGGGCACGGCCTCAGTCAGTGTGCAGGGCACGGCCTCAGTCAGTGTGCAGGACACGCCCTCAGTCAGTGTGCAGGACACGGCCTCAGTCAGTGTGCAGGGCACGGCCTCAGTCAGTGTGCAGGGCACGGCCTCAGTCAGTGTGCAGGGCACGGCCTCAGTCAGTGTGCAGGGCACGGCCTCAGTCAGTGTGCAGGACACGGCCTCAGTCAGTGTGCAGGACACGGCCTCAGTCAGTGTGCAGGACACGGCCTCAGTCAGTGTGCAGGACACGGCCTCAGTCAGTGTGCAGGGCACGGCCTCAGTCAGTGTGCAGGGCACGGCCTCAGTCAGTGTGCAGGGCACGGCCTCAGTCAGTGTGCAGGGCACGGCCTCAGTCAGTGTGCAGGGCACGGCCTCAGTCAGTGTGCAGGACACGGCCTCAGTCAGTGTGCAGGACACGCCCTCAGTCAGTGTGCAGGACACGGCCTCAGTCAGTGTGCAGGACACGCCCTCAGTCAGTGTGCAGGGCACGGCCTCAGTCAGTGTGCAGGGCACGGCCTCAGTCAGTGTGCAGGGCACGGCCTCAGTCAGTGTGCAGGGCACGGCCTCAGTCAGTGTGCAGGGCACGGCCTCAGTCAGTGTGCAGGACACGGCCTCAGTCAGTGTGCAGGACACGCCCTCAGTCAGTGTGCAGGACACGGCCTCAGTCAGTGTGCAGGACACGCCCTCAGTCAGTGTGCAGGAACCCTGGGATCCTCCAGTCACCACGGAGCCAGCCAGGAACAGGGATGGACGTCTCTGGTCCACGCTGAGCCTGGAGGAGGGTCTCACAAGGTGACACCATCAGCCTGGGCCAGAAACCTCTCTGGCAGGTCCTACAGGCACTACCTAGCAGCTGAGGGGCCGGCTGGTCAGCACTAGCCCCTCCACCCACATCTGTCTCCAGCATCTGAATGCATGGTGGCTCCAACACAGGCCCTGGACACTTGGATCTCTGATACCCCTGAATTTTCCCAGAGGACCTCAGTCTGCCTGACCTACCTGAACTGGCCCTGGCATGGAGCTGACCGCAGCCCTCTGTGTCCCCCCGCTGTCAGTGGAGCCAGCACTTGAGCAGGACCACTCTCCTCTGCCAGACACTTTCTCTGTGACTAGAAGTGGACAGTCTGTAAGACGAGACAAATTTCATAAAGCCTGGACCTTGGGGCACTGACGTTTAAGGTGAGAGCAAAGTGTCGCTCTCATTGTGCCACGGCCCGTCGCTAGCTCCTCACAATCACCCCCAGTTCTGCACACGCCTCCGTGTCAGGAGCAGCTGCCTGCAGATGTGGCCTCCAGGGTGCACAAGATTCAAGCAGAAAGCCGCCTGCTGCAGGGAAGCCGCTCTCGGCCCAGGTGCGCCGCAGCCCATGGGAGCTCTGCTGACCCTGCCAGGCTCGGGCCACAAGAAGCCTAGGACTGTTACTCAAGGATGTTGCTAGAGGCTGGACCACTCACAAAAATAAAAAACGTAGTGGACTTGTTGGTCCTTCTGCCCTGTCCACTGCCGCAGATGGTCACTCACACATGGCAGAGCAGGCGTGCTAGACAGAGGATGGTGCAGACGGCTCTCAAAGCAGCCCCATACAGGACACATAACCTGTGTCCTGACGTCTATGGAGGCTCAGCTCCCACATAATCGCCATCTCTGATGCAGCCAGCATGTCAGGGCTGCCTAAAGAAAAGAGGGAGGGTCCCCTGATGCCCTCTGAAGGTCACAGCTGTGCAGGTGGAGATTCCAGGGTGCAGTGGTGCACACCTGGAGTCAGCAGAAGACTCTGGGCAGGAAACATGTGTTTCCTTTGCTCAACAGCCCAATAGATCTCAAGAAAGGTCAGGTGTATTGACACACCAACAACCTGATATGCGGGTTGTCACTACTGGCTGTGTCCTTATGTCACCTTTCCACACCTTAAGGGGACTCCTGGCACTAAGGGAGACGAGCCAGCTGGCTGGTATCCTGCAGTACGTCTTCATCCTGAGGTGGCAGGCATTCAGCAGCCTCCTTGTGGCTGGAACAGAGATGTGCGAGGCAGTGAGCTTTCAATCAGGTGACCCCTGTGACAAGATGGCCTCATCCAATCAGCAGAAGGTAGGAAGCAGGGACACTGAGCCCAAGTGGCCTGCAGGACTCTTCTGAGACTGCAGTAGGCCAGTCTTCCCTGTACACTCGCCCATGCAGCTGCACTCGCAGCTGTCAGCCTTGTCTGGTGTGCGGAGGCCCCAGGAGAACCTGTCTTCCTGCCGTGTGCACCCACACCAGGTCTGCTTCTCTGAGGACCAGGGCGAAGGACCTGACTTTCTTTTTTTGTTGTGTTTTTTTTTTTGGGGGGGGGGGTTGAGACAGGGTTTCTCTGTGTAGTCCTGAAGTCCTGGACTCACTTTGTAGACCAGGCTGGACTTAAACTCACAGAGATCCACCTGCCTCTGCCTCCCGAGTGCTGGGATTACAGGTGTGCGTTACCAGGCCTCGCCGACTTGCACTCTTGATCCCCCTGGGTCAACGGGCATGCACTACACACCTAGTTTACAAGCTTTTGTGTGCCAGGCCAGCACTCTGCCCACAGAGTCAAGGCTGCCCTGGCAGATCGGCACAAGCTAATAGACACGCAACCCCACACGTGGCTTCTCTAGCTGTTGGCCCACAGTCCAGCCTGGCAGCAGTTCTGTATTAGATGGGAAAGAACGTGGGGTCCCGGGCACCCTACACCCCACACTCACCAGCGCACCACGCCGCCACCCCAGAATCTGGCAGAGGCAGGTGTGTCTGTGAGTTCCAGGCCAGCCTGGTCCACAGAGCAAGTTCTAAGTCGCCAGGGCTACACAGCGAGACCCTGCTCCAGCACCACATTGAGTAGCCACGGAAGCTGAGGGCAGCACCACCCCGCCCGCTCACCTTGCGGGCCATGATGAGGCCTGACGGCCTGTGCCGAGCCTTAGTGACCACGCCGCCATTGCCGGCGCCCAGCTCTGAGATCCTCTCGAAGTCGTCATCCTTGAGCTCGCCCACCTTAGCCTTCTGGGTAAGGAAGGCCTCCAGCCGCCGCCTCTGCTGCTCATCCAGGTCCAGCTCCTCCAGCTTCTTCTGCAGGTCGGCCAGGCTCGCCCTGCGGAGCCCCGGGTGCAGAGCTGAAGCGAGGACCCGAGCCCCAGCTGTGCGGAGGCTGAAGGAGTCAGGGGCCGGGGGGCCGCACCTCAGCCAGGACCACCGAAAGCACTCAGAGGTGGGAGAGTCCAGGGGCGGCAGCTATGCCGCTGTGCCAGGCCTCCCCCACACAAGCACGCCCCACTCTCAACTCTCTCAAGCCTAGGTTGGCTTGAATTGGTGATCTTCCTGCCTCAACCCAATGGGGCTTGGTTTCTACAACTTAGAAACCTGTTCCCATCTGTCTTCATCCAAGGGGACGTGAGAACCTCAAACAAGCCACCTGCCTGTCCCACCCTGTTCCCCCCCCCCCCATACACACACACCCCGAGCCCCTACAATTGGAATGTACCGGCCATCCTCACAGGACCCCGGTGCCCTGCATCGTTTGGAGCGCCTCAGCACCTTCAGGCTGCTCCTCTGTCCTTTGCCTTGGCTTCTGGGAAGCACCCCAAGACCTCCCGTGACTCCCAACGGCTGCTCTAACCCATTAGCTTTGGCGAGCAGGATACAAGCTCCAAGACCTAGCTGTGGACTCGAGGCTCCCAGGCACTCTCCCCGACTCCTCAGGTCCTCCTCACGCCTTTACTACGACTTCCAGGCCAGAAACTGGGCTCATCCATTCCTTCTCAGATCAGCATCTTTCTCCCCTGTGGGGTCCTCAACCCCCCAGCCTGCTTCTCACTCTGCAGTACCGTGGGAACCTCTTCCTCCTGGGGCTCCATGCCTTAAACCCCCTCCATTCGCGTCCTGCCCAGTCCTAAGCCCTGGACTGGGCTACCCTGCCTACCCTCTTGTCCTTCAACCCACTCCTAACAGGATCACTCCCCACACACCTGGAAAGTGTCACCCTTTACCTGACTCTCCCCGTCCCCTTCAAGTGGCCCACCCCCCCTTTTTTTTTTCGAGACAGGGTTTCTTTGTGTAGCTTTGGCTGTCCTGGACTCGCTTTGTAGAGCAGGCTGGCCTCGAACTCACAGCGATCCACCTGCCTCTGCCTCCCGAGTGCTGGGATTAAAGGTGTGCGCCGCCACAGGCCCGGCTTCCCTTCTCCTTTCTTGCCCTGCCTCTTCGCTGCCTCCTCTCCTCTCTACAACCCCAGCGGGACCTGCCACTCCAAGTTTCCCCTGCTAAACAGCCAGATTTTCCCCACACGGCCAGCGCTCTCAGACCCCACCCCCCTGCCCTCATCAATCCCACCCTAGCCTGCCTCAGCCACTGCCAGACCCCTTTATTACTCTGGCTCCACCCCCCTTCTAAAAGCAATCCCTCAGGGCCCCGCCCCTCTATGCTCACGGGCTCCAGGGCTCTCACCTTAGGCCACGCCCCTTTCTCTTCCTGCAGCCAGACGACACACACCTCTCTGGCCCCGCCCTCTCCCCGCTGGCCCCGCCCCCAGAGGCTCAGTTCTCGACCTAAAAGGCCACGCCCCTCACACCTCGGCCCACCCCACTGTTACCCCCCTCAGGCCACACCCCCTTTCTCCGCGGCCCCGCCCCGGGCTCGCAGGCCCCGCCCACTCACTCGGAGGCGCCCTCGCTGGTCGGGGACGGGCCCTCGGCGATGGTGGGGTTGATGGTGAGCGCCGGTAGCACCGGCTTCCTCCGGGCCAGCATCGAGGCTCCGCGGCCGGCGGCGGCGGTACCTCAGCCGGGGCCCATAGGGGGTGGCGCGACGCGAGCCCGGGGCTGCGGCCTAGGCCGGGCGGGCGGCCGAGCCGGGGCTGGGGGTCGGGGGGTGGGGATGCGCCGCGGTGGGGAGACCGCCGCGGCCGAGACCGAGCCGAGCTGACGCTGCAGCGCAGCCGGGAGGCAGGGGAGCAGGGGGACAGCCGCGGTCGCGGCCGGGCTCTCGCGAGATCGCTTCCCGCGAGGCTCCGCCCCGCACCCCGCCGCCGTGGAGCATGCGCGCTGTAGGGAGACAGGGCGGAGGTGGACGCCGCGCTACGTCCACGGCACGTGCGCTCGGCCGTGCAGGCGGGTTCCCACGCTCGGCCGCGCGTGCGTTTCAGGCGCGGGCTGGGTAAGGTCTCCCCGGGAGGGGACCCACCCGCTGGAAGATGAAGGGATTCGCCCGAGCAGCTCCAGCCAAGTCAGACCTGTCTGGTTTCCGTTTTCTTCCTAGCCTTGGCCTCCCTGTGTAGCTGAGGCTAACCCCTCGGACTCCTGATCCTCCTGCCTCATCCTCCCGAGGGCACTGGGATAGTCGGCCTGAGCTATCTCACCTGGTTTCTGCTTTGCTGGGTGTTGGTTTGCTTTTTATTTTGAGACAGTGTCGTTGTACACCACGTTATCCGGGCTTTGCTTCCACTCCCTGCAATCCTCCGGTCTCGGCGTCTAGGACGCCGTTTCACTGTTCTGCAACAATCCCACAGCCCTCCAGATCTTTCTCATTGTCAGGGTTAAACAGGAACTACCCCACCCCCACCCCCCGCTTCCCAGTCCCTGACAGTAACCATTTCAATGTCTGAATCCGAAGATTTCCTGTGATTAGGGTCACTTACTGTCTGGCTCATTTTACAGAGACGTATTTCCTCAAGGTTCATCCACAGCGACCTGCCTGCCTCTGCCTCCCAAGTGCTGGGATTAAAAGTGTGCGCCACCACACCCAGCTCCATCTCCAGTTTTAATGTTTTTGAGAGTTTATTTTTCTGTTTGTTACAATTTTGTGAGAACAAACCATTTTCAAATGGGAAAAAAAATGCCAGGTATGGTGTCTGTCACACACCTTTAATCTTAATCCGCAGGAGGCAGGGACTGGAGGATCGTTGTGAGGCCCACACCTGCCAAGGAATTACACACTCATGTTCTGCCTTTAAATAAATCAGGAAACCAACAAGCCCAAGTCACAGAATACCAAACCACCGGGCTGGCACTCACAAGTCACGTTATCACTCAGGAGGCTGAGGAAGAAGGGTGTGCAGTTAGAGGCTAGCCTGAGCTCCACAGTGAAACTCTCTCTGTCTCAGGAAACAATTAAGAGCAGGGCATAACCCAGCAATGGAACTCTTCTAGCTAGTGCTGGGTGGATCCCAGGATAGCCCAACAATAGAACGAAGTCCCTGGTTAGTGCTGGGTGGGACCGAGGGTAGCCCAGCGATGGGGGCGAGGTCTGGGGAGGAGCCCAGCGACGGAACAGTATCCCTGGCTAGTGCACAGTAGAACTCAGGTGAGTATTCTGCCCAGTGAGGCCCCATCCCTGCCACATTCAGTTAATGTTTTATAAGTCTGTGAAGTTGCTCGCGGACCCGGTGCTGGGGACACGTGCATTCATACTTCACTGCAGATAGAAGTGTCACCGCAGCGTCTTCCTGGCGTGGAGCCGGTGCGGTGCGGGCGTCCCTCTCCTTACTATGTGGGTCCCAGGGATTGAACTGCGGTTCCCAGGCTTGGCTGCAAGCTCCTCTGCCTGCTGGTCCCCAGCTGCCCGCTCATGCTGCAGCAAGCTCCTCGCAGTTAGCTGGACTCACGACTTGAGATGCCTCTGTGACCTCTGGCTCTGGGCTGGGGTGCCTTGTTTCCAACAGCCCCGGGAACACTCCCTTATTCCAGTTTATCTTCAGCTCCATGCAGTCTTTTTTATTGACCCATAATGGACCATAATAAATGCACCCTCTGGAGAGTGCCGTTCCAGGAACTGCTAAGGACATGCGGGCCTGTGGAGCCGTTCCCTCGAGCTGGGTGTGTCTGGTCTGTCAGTTGCAGTGGGCAAAGGTGCGGTGGTTCTGCTTCGTCTGGCTTGTAACTAGGAAGGACCCTGACATCTCAGATGGTTGAAGGACAGACACAAGAACTTGACGAGTTCAAAGGCTGCTAGACCACAGAGAGCACATAAGGACAGCCCCGGACAAGCCAGACCCACCAGAGGAAAATCAGTCAGGTGTGCTGGCGCATGGCTTAAGTCTGAGCACTCGGCAGTTAGAGGCTGACAGATCTTAAGGAATTCAAAGCCCGCTCTGTCTACATATCCTGGTGCAAGTCAGCTGGGGCTACATAGTGAAACCTTGTACCAAAACAGCAACAAAGTATACAGGACATAGACTTCCCCTAGTGAGGGGCTGGGGGCGTGGTCAGGGTGGAGCCCCGCCTAGAATCTCCCAGTGAGGGGCTGGGGGCGTGGTCAGGGTGGAGCCCCGCCTAGAATTTCCCAGTACCGGGCTGGGCACTTATTCAGGTATAGAGCTCCAGGAAGCCTTGGGCTTAATTCTTGGTAGTAAATAATAATAATAAAATCATAGCCACTGTGGGTCCCTTGAAGGTCACTGGTCCTTACTGCTGCTTGCTGTAGGCCTCTGACTATGCTTTTACTATTGTGTTCTGTGGGTCTAACGTAGTCTAAGGACGAAGACGATGATGTCAAAGGTGTGTCTGTCTCTGTTCAGCTCTATGGACATGGTGGATGTGAGTGTGAGATGTACCCTGGGCTTCCTGTCCCGAGTGGTAGGGTGCTGAACCCGTTGTCTAGCCCTTCACCTGCGGGTTTATGGCTGGGGTCACAGGGCACCTCACCTCGCCACTCCCTGTATTCCCCACCCAGCTCTGTCTGCTGACGAGCTGGCCATATCTGGCTCCTGACTTATCACTAGTTCCAATAACATTCTTCTGGGTGCCTTGTCCCAGACACACGGGGAAGTAAATGTGTAATGGCTTTCTCGATAGTGCTAGCTCAAGGGTTCACTTGTCCTGCTGGGGCAGAAGGGAAGGGTAACTGACCGCGGTGGCGGCTGAGCTCAGCGTGAAACCGTCTGGTCCGACACTCCAGGGCCTGCGGAGCTGCTTAGCCCCAGCAAATCATTCCCGCAGATAGACAAGAGCAAACACGGGAAGGCCTTGTGGCTTTTCAACTTCTAGCTTTTCTAGCCAGCCAGGGTTACACAGAGAAACCCTGACTTGGGGATAGGCTGGAGAGACGCCTCAGAGGTTAAGAGCACTGTCTGTTCTTCCAAAGGTCTTGAGTTCAATTCCCAGCAACCACATGGTGGCTCACGACCGGCTACAATGAGATCTGGTGCCCTCTTCTGGCCTGCAGGTGTACATGCGGGCAGAGCACTGTATAAGTAATCTTTTAAAACTTATTTTTCTTTCTTTGTGTACGTGTGTGTCACAGAGCATGTATGAAGGTTAGAGGGCGCCTTGCGGGGGTTTCTCTTCCAAATGGACCTCAGGTCTGCTCCCTTGACCGCAAGCACCTTGGATTGTTGAGCCTTCTCTCTGGTCCCTTTTTTTTTTTTTTTTTTTTTTTATTTTGGTTTTTCCAGACAGGGTTTCTCTATGTAGCCTTGGCTGTCCTGGACTCAGTTTGTAGAGCAGGCCTCTGGTCCCTTCTTGTCCCGTTTATGTTGAGTGAAAATGACAACACTCTTCACCATTTGGGAGCAGTGAGATCAATGGCAGTAAAGCGGATGCGAAGGCGTGTGCACCTGCAGCTTTGGGGTGGGGCTCGGGCTGCAGGCAGCCGGGGCAACGCGAGTGTGTAGCCGGACTTTGGAACACTTCACTGGGTTGTTGTTGTTGTTACTACCCTACACTAGCACTATCCCTTCTAATACCAGGTAGGAGAGAAAGGTGGTGAGAGGGGAAGGGGGCGTCGGTCTCTTTAGACTACCTCCTGATGGTTAGAAGCATAGCGTTCCTAGGGGCTCAAGCATTATACCTTCAAAGAGTCCCCAGATCTCCAAACATAAACTACCTTCAGCTGCCTGATTCACGCCTCTGCCAGAGCACAAATCAGTCAGCTGCTGCAGACAGTCTAAAGCAGCCCCATATCCCACACCTGGGATTAAAACAGAACCCTTAACATAATACACATTTATGTCTTTTTTTTTTTTTTCACACAGTCCATGGGCTTTTTTTTTTTCCCCTGTATTTTTGAGACAGGGTTTCTCTGTGTATCCTTGACTGTCCTGGACTCGCTTTGTAGACCAGCCTGGCCTTGAACTCACAGTGGTCCACCTGCCTCTGCCTCCCGAGTGCTGGGATTAAAGGCGTGCACCACCACGCCCAGCCCAAGGGTTCTTGTTTATGTCTTAGACCTCTAGAGAAAGAGCCACAGGATTCCCCATGTGCTCTCGTCTTGCTTCTCCGTGGTCCAGGATGCGGGCTGAGGTTGTCAGGACAGAAGCTGACCCGACAGGACCGAGCACACTGTTGTGTTTGAGTTGAGGAGGGAGGGGAGGAGCCAGGGCATCGGCGACGCATTGTTGAGAGGATTCAGCATGACCAGGGACCATCATCTCAGGCCATGTTTGTGAGAATCTCTAGAGTGACAACTGAGATGGGAGGACACCCCGCCTCCCGAGTGTGGGTGGCCATAGCAGCAAGTTTGGGTTTTTTGGTGTTAAAAAAAAAAAAGAAAGAAAGAAAAACAGAAATATAAGAATATGTTTCGGAGCTGGGCATAGTATACACACGTTTAATCCTAGCACTTGGGGGGCAGAGGCAGGCGGATCGCTGTGAGTTCGAGGCCAGCCTGGTCTACAAAGCGAGTCTAGGACAGCCAAGGCTACACAGAGAAACCCTGTCTTGAAAAACCAACGTGTGTGTGTGTGTATATATATATATATATCCCCCATATGGGGCTGCTTCAGATTGCCCACAGCAGCCGACTATGATTTGCCTTGTGCTCTAGCAGAGGCGTGATTTTGCCAGCTTCAGATAGTTTCTGTGACTGTGTAATGTTTGGAATTCTGGGGACTTTTCAGAGGGCATATGAATTTGAGGTTCAGAGCTGGAGAGGTGGCTGAGAGGTTAAGCGTACTGACTGCTCCTCCCAAGGTCCTGAGTTCAATTCCCAGCACCCACATGGTGGCTCACAGCCATCTATAATGAGATTGACTGCCCTCTTTTGGCCTGCAGGTGTACATGCAGGCAGGGTATTGTGTACATAATAAATAAATATTTACTAAATAAATAAATAAATGCAAGGGCTCCGAGAGGCATTGGTTGTTGGTTGCTGCTGGCCCCAGTTTGTTAAGGAGTCATACACAAAGAAGAAACCAGAAAAAGAAGTTAGACATCCTGATGGTGACGATAAAACTCGCCCTACGGAGCTCACGGTCCCAGTCACCTTGATGTAGTCTAATGATGGCGTCGCACCCTTTCCCACGCCGACTTTATTCAGGGGTCTCTTCCTTTTCCTCTCTATCCTTTCTTCACTCATATCTAGTGTTGGAGGGTGAAAAGGAAGAAAGAAGAACCCACAAAGCAAAAGCCAGGCTACAGGACGCCCCATCCTACTCTCTGTGGCCCAGGCTCCTCCGGCCACCCCCGCCTGAGCACCAGGGCAGGGAGCACAGCAGGTGGGTGCCACCAGGTGCAGTGTCGCTGCCCTCACACAGGCCTTTATTGCTACTGGGTTGTGTTCACGAACGACTCCGTATGCTGGTAACTCAGCACACACACAATCCACCCAGCGAACCCGTAGATAAACACATCTTGCTCTGTTAGCCGGTGCAGAAGGAGCTTATTCCTTCAACAACGTTCAATAATCAGTCAACAGCTGGGCATGGTGGCGCACACCTCTAATCCCAGCACTCTGTGAGTTCAAGGCCAGCCTGCTCTACACAGTGAGTCTAAGACAGCCAGGGCTGTACACAGAGAAACCCTGTCTTAGAAAAAAAGGAGGAGGAGGGGAAGAAGAAAGAAAGAAAGAAAGACAAACAAAAACAAGAGAAAACAAAGAATCACCGCTGGCCAGGCAGGCTGTGTTCCTAAGTGTATGACATCCACCAATTGTGTCCCCAATGCAATACAGCTGAAAGGCCCGAGCGATGGCTGTGTGGGTAGGCACGTGTTCACAGCCTGCAGACTGCAGTTCAAGACCCTAATGTAGCTTTATGAGTTTTTTTCCCTTCTATATTTGCTACGTTGTGTGGGATCTTCTCTTGCCCCCTACACTCTTCCCACATTGAATACCAAATGTTTCTTTTTAATATTTTAAAATTTTATTATTTATTTAATTTTTTTTGAGACAGGGTTTCTCGGTGTAGCCTTGACTGTCCTGAACTCACTTTGTAGACCAGGCTGGCCTCGAACTCACAGAAATCCCTCTGCCTCCTGAGTGCTGGGATTAAAGGCGTGTACCACCGCGCCTTTTTATTTTATTTTTTAACCAAAAGTTATTTATAAATTAGTTATACAGTATTCTGCCTGCATGTACACCTGCTCACCAGAAGAGGGCGCCATATCACATTATAGATGGTTGTGAGCCACCATGTGAGTGCTGGGAATTGAACTCAAGACCTTTGGGAGAGCAGTCAGTGCTCTTAACCTCTGAGCCATCTCTCCAGCTCTATTGTATTTTATTTTATAATTTACTTTACAACCAGATTACAGTTCCCTCTCTCCTCTTCGCCCACTCCTAACCTCGCATGCCTTCCCTCTCCCCTCATCCCTATATCCTCAGAGAAAGGGAGACCCCCGCTGCCCACCCCCCAGCCCCCGACTTACCCACCCTGACTCATTAAGTCACAGCAGCAGTAGGCACACCCTCTCCCAGCTGTGGGAAAGGGATCCAGAGGCAGACAACAGCAGAGACAGCCCCAGCTCCTATTGTAAGGGGAGCCACGTGAGGAAGAGGCTGCACAGCTGCTGCCTATGGTAGGGGGTCCCGGGTCCAGCCCATGCAGGCTCCGGTTGCTGGTTCAATGTCTGTGAGCCCCCACGGGCCCGTGTAGGTTTGCTCTGGAGGTCTTGTCCCTTAGCCCTTACCCCTGCTCTTTGGCGAGATTCCCAAGGCTCCACCTAAGTGTGTGACTATGGCTCCCTGCATCTGTCTCCATCAGCTGTGGATGAACCCCTCTTCTTCTCGCTCTGCCAGCTCTATTCATCTTCAACCTTCTCTTCACTCTGCTCAGTCTTGTCTTTCTCTCTCTAGCTTTACTCAGTCTTCTTTCTTCTGGCATCAAGTGTCTTCTCTGACCTCACTCTTCCGTCTCCTGGACCCTCCTCCTCCGGCCTTCTCCCCAGTCCTCCTCTCTCTCCCTCCTCCTCTCTCCCAGCCCTGAGCCTCTGCTGGCTTTGTTTATCCTCTCCTGTTCCCAGAAGTCCAGGAGCAAACTGACACTGAAGCATATTGGTCATTTAAAGGGCTAGGCACATAAAACGTTTCCTTTTACACCCTCTCCGTTCTTTCTTTCTTTTTCATTTTCTTTCTTTCTTTTTTTTCTTTTAACTTATCTTGCCTCAGGTTTGTTTGTAGAAACACCATAGGACACTGGTCATCTGTAAATAGTGTGTAAGGAGGTGTGTCACACCAGCCCATCTGTCTTCACATTGGCCGCAACCTTTTCTGTGGGGCCCTCACAGGGGCCTCGGCACCTTTAGGAGCCTGAGCTGGGCCTCAGCCTTGGCTGGAGCTGCGGCCTCTGCCTTGGTTTGAACCCTGGGCTTTGGTTGGCAGAGCCTACGCCCCGCCGCCATGTAGCAATGAAAACAAGCCGGCTGAGTTTGCGGCTACATCATGGGCTTAAAGGCCTTAGGCTTCACAAGGGCCTCAACGGCCTCTGCACGAGCACTCATTGCCTTTGTGTTGTTTGCCTGCATCTCCTTCAGGCCCCTTTGGTTGTGCCTAGCAAAGCGCATGTTCCTGACAAATTTGGGGTCAATCCCGTTAAGAGATTTGTGTCTTTGAGACTATCACCTCCCCCCCCCACCACCACCATTACTTCTTTTTTTAATTTTTTAATTTTTTTTTTCTTTTCAAGACAGGGTCTCTCTGTGTAGCCCTGGCTGTCCTGGACTCACTCTGTAGACCAGGCTGGCCTCGAACTCACAGCGATCCGCCTGCCTCTGCCTCCCGAGTGCTGGGATTAAAGGCGTGCGCCACCACGACCAGCCTTGGAGTTATTTTATAACATTGAGTTTTGGGGGGTAGAGTAAGATGTCTCTCTGTGGCCAGGTCCACAGCAGCACTGCCTGCAGCATCTTCCATTAGATCTGCAGGACTTAGCTGAGGTTTTTCTGCCTGCTTGTTATTTCCTGGTAGATAAGAGGGAAATGGCTCATACATTTTGTTGTGGGTCCTCAAGTTAGGCCCCGCCCCATTTCATTTCCCAATGACAAGAAATTGCGTTGGTTATCTCTTTTGGATCTATACTCGTTGGTCCAATGGCAACACCTGCCACATCACCTGCGCACCCTGGGACGCCTGGGCCCTCTTTCTGATTTCTAATTAGAAAAACCATTGCCTTAGAGCTGCCATGTTCACAGCTTTGTTTCAAATGTCCATACTTCCTGCAATTAAACCACTGTGCCGGGCTGGAGAGGTGGCTCACGGGGTAAGAGCACTGCCTGCTCTTCCAAAGGTCCTGAGTTCAAATCCCAGCAACCATACGGTGGCTCACACCCATATACAAAGAAATATGGCGCCCTCTCCTGGCTTGCAGGTGTTCATGCAGGCAGAACACTGTATACATAAAAAATAAATAAATCTTTAAAAAAGAAAAAAAAAACACACTGTGCCTTTTGATATTGGAGACCTGTAGCTATAGCTTGAATTATTATATTAGCATTGTATACTTTAAAGCCAATGCCATTTGTATTCTTTTTTTGTTTTGTTTTGTTTTTCTCTGTGTTAGCCTTGGCTGTTCTGCCTCACTTTATAGACCAGGCTGGCCTCGAACTCACAGTGATCCGCCTGCCTCTGCCTCCTGAGTGCTGGGATTAAAGGCGTGCACCACCAGGCCCATTGTCATTTGTATTCTTTATACATTTGCCCATGAGTACTGTTTGTACCTACAGTGGTCTTATAAACTTTTTACACTCTACATAATGGTAGAGTTTCTATCAACACCTGTCTTGCATCAGGATTCGAGATAATCTTATTTACTGCTGAGAACAATCTTTATTTTTAAAAAGTCAGTAAAGGCTTCTCCTAAGCATTGTATAGCTCTTGTAAATGATGTGAACTTCTTTCCTGGCTCCTCAACTTTGTCCCATTCTCTCTCTCTCTCTCTCTCTCTCTCTCTCTCTCTCTCTCTCTCTCTGATTTATTGTTTTATTTTATGTGTATGAATGCTCTATTTACATGTACACTTGCACACCAGAAGAGGGTATCAGGTCACATTACAGATGGTTGTGAGCCATCATGTGGTTGCTGGGAATTGAACTCAGGACCTTTGGAAGAACAGCCAGGGCTCTTAACCACTGAGCCATCTCTCCAGCCCATTGTCCCATCCTATTTTTTTCGGGGGTGGGGGTTGCATTTGAAACAGGGTTTCTCTGTGCAGCCTTGGCTGTCCTGGACTCGCTTTGTAGTCCAGGCTGGCCTTGAACTCACAGTGATCCGCCTGCCTCTGCTTCCCGAGTGCTGGGATTTAAAGGTGTGCGCCACCATGCCCGGTTTTTCTTGGGTTTTTTGATTCCCAAGCTACTCTAATTCCACCCTTTCCAGTAGCTCAGCCAGTCTTTTCTGTAATTCTACCTGTAGTTTTCCAGTTATTCAGCCAGTCTTTTATAAACAAAATATCCCAAAAGGAGGAAAAAACTGCTGTTCAAAGCCATGGCGTTAGGTTGTGTATCACAACAACAGCTTCATCAAACACCCTGTTGGCTTCTAAAAAAAGATTTATTTATTATGTGTACAGTACTCTGCCTGCATGTACATCTCGTTCTAGTTGGTTGTGAGCCTCCAGGTGGCTGCTGGGAGTTGAACTCAGGACCTTTGAGAGAGCAGTCAGCGACCATAACCTCCAAGCCACCTCTCCAGCCCCAGCTGTGGGCTTTCGGAAACAACGTATTCATCCCTTCTGTTTGACTGGGTCAGAGAAGACAGTTGATCCAGGACGAAAGAAGACTGAGTAGGACTAGAGAGAAGAGGGGAGAAGAGACTGAGCAAAGTGAAAATAGGGGACAGTTGAAAGCGAATTGAGCTGGCAGACTGAGATGACAGCTGATGACAGTTCAGCCAGGAGAATCTGAGCTGAGCTGGAGAAGATGTTCGGAAACTGGAGAAGAACCTACACAAAGTAGCAAATTAGGCGGGAAAAGACTAAAGAGCTACAATTACTAAAAGCTACAACCCAGAGCAGCCATAAAACCAACACTGAGCAAATGGCTGTAAAGCTAGCGTTCCAAGAGCAACAGAAGTAGAAACAGGAGGCTGTGAACAGAGAATGCGCCTCAAAACAGATGTCACTGAAGACTGACACCCGGGCTATCCTCTGGCCTCCACCAGTGTGGCCACTATCTACACACACACACACACACACACACACACACACACACACACCAGATTCTTTGAAAAATGATTTAATCAGTTGCTCACTGTCTTTCTTTTTCTTAAGATTTATTATTTATTTATTTTTAAGATTTATTTATTATGTACACAGTGCTCTGCCTGCATGTACACCTGCAGGCCAGAAGAGGGCATCAGATCACATTATAGATGGTTGTGAGCCACCACATGGCTGCTGGGAATTGAACTCAGGGTCTCTGAAAGAGCAGTCAGTGTTCTTAACCTCTGAGCCATCTCTCCAGCCCCCAGGCACTGTCTTCCAAATTAAATTTTTTTTTATTTATTTATTTATTTATTTATTTATTTATTTATTTATTTTTGGTGACAAGATCCTGCTTTTTGCCAGGCATGGTGGCGCACTACTTTAATCCCAGCACTTGGGAGGCAGAGGCAGGCAGATCTCTGTGAGTTTGAAGCCAGCCTGGTCTACAGTGGCCCTTCCTTCAGTGGCGTTTTAGTTTCTTCCTTTCTTCCTTTCTTTTTTCTTTTCTTTCTTTTTTGAGTCTTTTGAGACACGGTTTCTCTGTCTAGCCTTGGCTATTCAAGCTGGCCTCCAACTCACAGCGATCTGCCTGCTTCTGCCTCCCGAGTGCTGGGATTAAAGGTGTGCGCCACCACGCCCGGCACTAGCTGCAGATTCTTAATGGAAAAGCCAGGGCAAGCGTGTGGCGCGTTGGTAGAGCTCCTGTCTACCATAGATGAGGTCCTGGCTTCTAAGCTGAGCACCAAGGAAACAGGAGTATGTGGGGTTCCGTGGTTAGAGCACTTACTACTCTGATGGAACCTGGGCTTGGTTCCCAGCACCCACATGGCGGCTCACGGCCTTCTGTAAACTCCTGGGGATCTGCTGCCCTCTGCTGCCCTCTGCAGGGACTGCACGTGGCCCACAGACTTCTAAACTGATCTTAGCGGGATGTAGTGACTTCGCAGGCTAAGGTGGCGGGGACACAGACAAACCTAGGCAGTCATTAAGAGGCCAGCACCATGTGACCCCACAGCTCCGGGGGCATCAGGCTGGGCCGGGATGGAGGGTCAGCACCCCGTCCCCGCCTTGGCAGCAGGGGTGGTTCACTGTAACCTTCGCTCCCGGCACCATAAAGCAATCACGACGGTCGCAAGACTCTGCAGGCTGGGGCAGGGCCACTGGAGCACGCATGGGCAGATGGGCTGCCTTACCCCCCAACCCCACCTCACCCCACCCCACCCCCACCACCCTGTGTGGTGACCTGGGCAGAAGCTGGTCACCCTTCTCATACTGTCTGCAAAGGACGTCCCTGGGCATCCATCTTGGAGAACAAAGTCGTCGCCCCAAGCCCCCAGCACATGGATCCTGTCTTCACCCTGGCTCCTGGAGAATCTTCTAGAGCGGTCCCCATCATGGGACTGGCCCTGCAGGGAAGGGACCAAGGTCCCATCCCATCCTGTGGGTCCTGGCACCAGACTCTTGGTCACCTGTCTGTCCCCCCCACAGACCACTAAAGTGACAGTGTAGCCTCAAGGCGTTCGCACAAGAGGAGCTGGATCTAAGCACTGTGCCACAATCTGAGCCACTTTCTTCCCTCCTGTGGCTCCTTGCCTACCACAGGTACAAGGACAGGCCACCCACCCCACCGTCCTCGAACTCCTAAATCTCCTCCCTCTGCCTCCTGAGTTCTGGGGTGACAGGCATGGTCTTCCACACCTAGCTGTACCATGAATATTTTGGGGGGGCTGGGGAGACTTCAGGGTGATCTACTGGGTGGGGAGCAGAGAACAGTTTCTTAGCTAAGTCCTCTGCTGTGTCCCCACCCCAGATCTGGCACCCGGGGGCCGGAGGGATGGCTTATCTTACCATGAGGAAGCTCCTGGGAACCAGGGGGCGTGGGGGATGTGGGGTGGGGGGTGGGGCATGGCGGGGGATGCTGTGGGGAGGGGACCGGACAGGAAGAAGGACACACCACACACCTTCCTGGAAATGGCCCAGTTAAAGTCAACCCGTCAAGCTGGGATGAAGTCTGATAGAGTTACTCAAGAGAGAGCAGAGTCCCCTGTGGCCACCCAGCCACACCCCTGTCACTATCACAAGGGGGTTACTCACACTAGGGGCGAAGGGGAGGGCTCTCCACCGTCCTCCAGCAGTTGCCCCAAATGCAAAGGTGGGGAGCCAGGCTCAGACGAGCAGATAAGGGGTGACTGGGCCCTGAGCAGCAGACCTGGGTGTGGCCTGGCCTGGCAGCAGGGACCAGGGTGAGTCAGGTGCTCTGTCCCTCTCTCGCACAGTGCAGTCTGTCCCGACACGCCCAGCACCGGTCAGGACCGAGGGAACAGGCTGCCAGGGAGGGACAGAGACAGCCCCCAAGCATCACCATCACAAGACAGCAGCTGTGTGAGCTTCTTGCAGACACGCCTTGTCTTAAAGGAGCCAGCAAAGGGCAGAGCTAGTTAGTTACGGCTGAATTCATTACTGCCTTTAACTTTTGCAGCACTAGGGATGCGCCTGCTGGTGCTAGAATTCACTCTGCAGACCAGGCTGGCCTTGAATTCACAGAGGTCTCCAACTCATGCCCGCCTCTGCCTCCCTCTCCCTCCCTCCCTCCCTCCCTCCCTCCCTCCCTCCCTCCTCTCTCTCTCTCTCTCTCTCTCTCTCTCTCTCTCTCTCTCTGTCTCAGACAGGATCTCATTACTTGGCTGTCCTGGAACTCACTGTGTAGACCCAGCTGCCTTCTGCCTCTGGATTAAGGGAGAGCCCCAGCACACAGGACTTTCTTACCTATAAAACTGGCGTGCCTAGTCCACTGGCAGAGAGGGAGCGCAGGCTGCCGCCAGCAGGTGGTCATTCTTTGGCCAGTGTGGCAGGAAGCCATCACACAGATGACTAAAGGCCATTCACTTGTGACCACACACTCTGGCCAAACCAAACACACTACCCTCGGGAGCAAACACAGACGCCCCTGGGGACTGTGAGAACTGCAGAGGCCACAGGCCTCGTGGTCATGACATCCAGTGGAGCCTCGACTCTGCTCAGGGGCTCACAGGACACTGTGGACACTGGGCTGCCTTGTGCTCTGGGGGGGCGTCTTGGGCCCGCAGGGTACCGAGCAACGTCCCCCTCCTCCACTCACAGCAGGGTCCTGCCACAGAGACACCAGATCATCCATCTTTCTGATTCTGCCCTCCCTCGGCATCTGGTCCAACCGCCCACCTCCCACCAGCTTCCTGCTAGAGTCAGTTCAGGCTGAACTCCTCAAGAGGCCTCAAAGCCCTTTGTGCCCTGCCCCGTCCCTTCCCTTGCCCCTCTCCTCTCCTCCCTGTGCTAATTCTTGCCCTCTCCCCCTCTCGCTGTCACCTCTGCCCAAGCCTTAACGCAATGTCCCTCCTCAGAGACTTCGCCCCATCGCTTCAGCTCAAGCTGTGGCCAGGGTTTCCATCCTCTGCTTTGTGCCTTTCCGGTGCAGTTAGTGGTCGCCCATGTGTTGACTTCTTGCAGAGGTGCTTACTTAGCTGGCCCCCCCAGTAGAATGTCACCTCAGGGGCAGTTTCTCCATCCTTTTCCCCTCCTCCCCTTTCCTCTGCTCCGGTAAGAGGATCCCAGCTGCTCCTCCAACCCTCAGCAGCTCCATCCCGCCCCAGCGCCTTCTTCAGCCGGAAGCACCTCCCAGCTGCTCTCCCCTCCTCTGCCTCGGTCTCCCCTTCAGGACTCCAGGTGGTCTTGCGTCTTGCTATTGAGTCATTTGCTTGTCTGGTGACATTTGCTTGTCTGGTGACATTTCGCTCATCTCTCTGCCCATTTCCGTCCAGGCCATTCGTGGATTGATTGGTCATGCCTAAACCAGTGGCAGGCGCACGGGAGGTGTTCGATGAGTAAGCATCGATTGAGCGCCAACTGTATACCCACCCTCATCTGGATAACAGCAGCCAGTAATGACCTATAGTCTATCCTGGCCACCGAAGGAGGCTGCTGTGGCTAGGGCAGAGGTGGGATTGAGGGTGGGGGAGGGGGAGGGGAGAGGGTGGGAGGGAGGGGCGGGGGAGGGCACAGCACAAGGGAGACAGAAAGTGGAAGGAAAGCAGGGAGCAGCAGGACCTGGCAGACAGGGCCCTGAGGGCTGTGAACAAGTTGGCAGAGAATTTGCCTGCCATGTACAAAGCTTTCTGTCTTCAGCTCCACACAAGGCAGGTGTGGTTACCCAGGAGGTGGAGGCAGGGGGGTCAGGAGTTCAAGGTCATCCTCAGATTCATAGTGAGTGGGAGGCCAGGCTGGTCCAGGGGAGACTCAAGACAGCAATGTGACAGAAGTGGATCACAGGGACAGGGCAGGCACCCGAATGCAGGAGCAAAGGCCCCCGGGGTAGGGAAAGTGCAGTTTGTATAAATATTTGCTGGCTAAGTACATGCAGGCAGGTGATTCCAGAAGGAATTGATTACAACGTGGGGGCAGTGGGGGCCGCTCAGCGGGTGGCTCCTGCTCCTGCAGGAGGGTGAGGGACACATGTGGTTGCCAGGTATGTCTGTCATAGACGCGGCCGCGACCCGCCCAAAGACCCTGGTATCTTCTGTTTGGGAACCCAACATCCGGTGACACGAGACAGAAACAGCGGCTGTAAGTAGGGGAGAGGTCGCACAGACCCGACACCCCAGACTTTGCTCTTTGCCCCCTGGAAAAGCACAAAACAGGGAGATAACGGTCGTCCCGCCCTCCGCCGCCGCCGCCGCTCGCCATTGGCGCGCGGTGCTGCCTGTCTCCTCCGTGGCCCAGTCGGCAGCGGGGGCTGGGCTGGCCGCTGCTGGCCAGTATTTCAGCATCCTTTAGGGGTGGAGACGTGGCAAAGCGAGCCGCGGGCTGCTGCTGGGACCCGGGCTCATGGATGGGGGCATAGCGACGGGAAAGGTGAGGGGCACTGAAACTGGGGGTGGGGGTGGGGTCGCAGGCTGACAGGGCCCCATCACACCGGCGGGAAGACTGAAGCCGGAGAGGGGTGCAATTGCAGCGGGACCCCACAGTCCTTCAGGACAGGCTGATCCAGGCGCCAATCTCTAGAAGCGTTTTGGTTTTTGCCTTTTGCTTTTTGAGGGTTTTCTGTTTTGGTTTTTTTTTCGGGGGGGTTGTTTGTTTGTTTTTGCTTTTTCGAGACAGGGTTTCTCTATGTTATCTTGGAGGTCCTGGACTCGTTTTGTAGACCAGGCTGGCCTCAAACTCATTGCGATTCACCCGCCTCTGCCTCCCGAGTGCTGGGATTTTTTTTTTTTTTGGTTTTTCGAGACAGGGCTTCTCTGTGTAGCCCTAGCTGTCCTGGACTCACTTTGTAGACCAGGCTGGCCTCAAACTCACAGCAATCCACCAACTTCTGCCTCCCGAGTGCTGGGATTAAAGGCGTGCACCACTGTGCCCAGATTTATTTTCCTTGTTTTTTGAGTCTTGCTGGTGATAGACTTGGCTGGCCTGCAACGGCCATCCTCCTGCCTCTGCCTCCTGAGGACCGAGATGACAGCCTCACACCACCATGGCTTTTAATGACTCTCCTTGCTGTCCCATCCCAACTCTGTCTACACTTCAAGCAGACTCACAGAGGCCCGGCCCAGGGGCTGAGCGCAAGTCACATTGGGCCCAGAAGAAGGTGGGGTGTTGTGTGTGTTAGAACCGAGTGTGACGCGGCCCTTCCTCCCCTCACTTCAGATGGCATCCCCGGCCTGTACCATGGGTCCCCTGGACAGCGTGGAACTCCTTGACCTCCTGTTTGACCGGCAGGATGGCATCCTAAGAAACGTAGAGCTGTCTGAGCGGTGGAGCCTCTCCGGGGAGGTGAGGCTTCCCAGGGGACACTTCCAGCCACAGCTATGGGGGTGTGTGTGGGGGGGGGCGCAGGACACGCCTGTGGCCCTGCTGGCCTGAACTGGGCAGCTGGTAAACCTCATCACATCTGTTTAAGCAGCCTTCTGATATGTAGCTAGATATTATTCTTATTTTTTCTCTTCTTTCTTTTTGTTTGGTTTGTTTTTTGAGACAGGGTTTCTCTGTGTGGCCTTGGCTGTCCTGGACTCACTTGTAGACCAGGCTGGCCTCGAACTCACAAAAATCCACCTGCCTCTGCCTCCCAAGTGCTGGCGCCACCACACCCAGCTCCCAGATTATTTTTCTTTTCTTATTTTTGGTTTTTCGAGACAGGGTTTCTCTGTGTAGCCTTGGCTGTCGGTTTGTAGACCTGGCTGGTCCCAAACTCACAGAGACCCACCTGCCTCCCTCCCTAAGACACAGAGAGGGCCAGGGTTTTGCCCAGGGTCACACAGCGATCTGAATAAGCATGTGTCTCATTCTCTCTACTGTCCTTCTAGAAGGTTCTGCCAAATTCTGACTCTGATGACTTCCTAAATTCCATCCTGGGACCTGGCGACTCTGACCCCAGCTCCCCCATATGGTCCCCTGCTGACAGTGACAGCGGCATCTCTGAGGATCTCCCCTCAGACCCCCAGGACACCCCTCCTCACAGTGGCACTGGACCAGCTAACATGGCAGCCAGGTGTCATCCAAGCCAGCAAGGGAAGGGGCTCTGCCCCTCCTACCTTCCCAGCACCCCGTGCTCTGTGCCTCCGAGGACACAAATCCTTGAGTCCTCAGTGGCCATTGACCTGGGTGAGTATATGTGACTAATGAACACCCTCGGGGTATGAGACACAGTGGGGCTCACTTCACGGATTGGAGGGGAGCCCACCAGCCTCAGCCCTGAGACACAAGCTCCCTCCTGTGGCTCAGACCACAGCCATCCAGAGGGTGGCCTGAATCTGGGTCCCTCCAAACGTGACTAACTCAGTAGGCGCTCCGTAAGAGCTCGGGAGATTCCAGAGCTCCGGCGCAGGCGCAGATAATGCCCCGAGAAGGACAGCTTATCAGAGGCCACCCCACAGATCAATAATGATTTACTGCGGGGGACATGGCTCAGCAGCTCTAGCCAGGCAGAGCCCCAGCTAGCGAGATACAGGGACACAGGGCAGCCTCTGGCTAGGCTCCACCCTAACCACGCCCCCAACCCCGTAGGAAGCTGTACCAGGTAAGCATCTATTCATCCCATTGGTTAACCGATAAAACCCAGGCTCAGACCCCCTGGCTAAGGTCGCACAGCTCTGCGCCTGGTTACTGCCACATTTGTGCTGCTACACAGCGGGCCTGCTGTGTGCTGGCTGCCAGGAGGTATAGGCTGCATATGACGCAAACCTTGTCCCAGCCACTCCTTGTTACACTAGCCGTGAGTCCCTGATAGCATCTTTTGCCTCTATAGCCCCATGGGACTAGGATGAGTTTGTCTTGCGTCTTACAGCAGAGGGGATCGGATACCCAGGGCCCACCAGCCCTTCCATTCAGGCCACAAGCTTCGTGCTGCACACCTTTAATCCCAGCACCTGGGAGGCAAGAGGCAGGCAGATCTGAGTTCAAGGCCAGCCTTGTCTACAGTGTGAGTCCCAGGACACCAGGGCTACACACACAGAGACCCTGTCTTAACATAATAGGAGAAGCCGGGTGTGGTGGCACACACCTTTAATCCCAGCACTCAGGAGGCAGAGGCAGGCCGATTGGAGGCTAGCCTGGTCTACAAAGTGAGTCCAAGATGAGCCAAGGCTACACAGGGAGACCCTGTTTCAGAAAACAAAACATAATAGAAGAAAAGATCTCCGTTTTTGAGGCTGACATGGGGACTTGTTGGGCCTGGCCACCGAGACCAAGGGCCTGACGTCCTCTCTGTCCTTTCCCTGCCGGCCAGAGATGTGGAGCACAGACACGCTGTGCCCGGAGGAGCAGGCCGGCTCGCCCTCCCGGTTCAACCTCACTGTGAAGGAACTACTGCTGTCTGGCAGCGGCGGCGGCGGGGACTTGGTAGGCATCTCACCCTTCCTGCTTGTCTCAGGCCCTGGGTATCAGGAGGAACCCTCGTGTCCTCCTTGGGCCATCTCAGACACCGAGGCCCAGAAAGAACCAGCCGTGTGACTCAGTCCAGGACAGTGTGTCCTGGCCTGGCACTCTCTAGTAAGGAAGACAGACAGACTGACACACACACACACACACACACAGAGACAGAGAAACACACACACAGAGAGAAAACAGAGACAGAGAAACAGACACACATGGTGGTGGGGGGCTGGAACACACACACACACAGAGAACAGACAGAGACAGAGAAACACACACACATGGTGGGGGGGACTAGAACACACACACACACACACACACACACACACACACACACACACACACACGGGGGTTGGGGGGGCGGCACTGAAAGCTGAGGGGAAGGAGGAGCCACTGATGAGGAGCCACCCATGATGCGACCTGCCTGGCCAGAAGGTTAGGACAACACTCACCTGCACTTGCCAGTCAAGTGATGCACCCCGACTCCCAGCCCTAAACCCCACCCAGCCCAGCCCCGCTTTGTACTTTTTGGAGATAGGGTCTTGCTAAGTTCCCCAGGTGGGCCTTGAACTTGAGTTCCTTCTGTCTCAGTGGTCCTGGGTGCTCAGGTGACAGGCCCGTGTCCCTCCCTCCCTGTGTCCTGCGCATGTGTTTTTAGTCTGTGTCTCCACTGAAGAACGCTTTGCGTCCACAGCAACAGCACTCACTGACTGCCTCCCAGCTTCTGGGGCCTGGGAACGGGCATTGCCAGGAGCTGGTGCTGACAGAGGATGAGAAGAAACTGCTGGCCAAAGAAGGGGTAACCCTTCCCACCCAGCTGCCTCTCACCAAGGTATGTGGGTCCCGGAGTGCCTGCTCATGTGTTGGCTGGAACCTACAGCATGAGACTGGCTCTCACGTTAGAGCCCGGGGCCGTTTGCAAGCTCAAATCCCCCTGCCTCTACTTCCCCTGTGCTTCCGTGACAGGCTTGCACCATCGTGCCTGAGGTATGTGGCACAGGGGTAGAACTACTGCGTAGCCCAGGCTGGCCTCAAACTCAGAGATCCACCTGCCTCTGCCTCCTGAGTGCTGGGATTAAAGGCGTGCGCCACCATGCCTGGTTTCACCACCTCTTATTATTATAAGATTTTTCTCCCCTGTCTTTTTATGCTCATGGATAATAAGATGCTGTTTTCAGGACAGCCACCAGGTGGCGCTGTGGCCCGAGCCTCTAAACCAACACTGCAACCACACATTTTCTCAGAGTGGGGTCTCCTCTGTGGGTTTTCCAGAGCTCTGGAAAACTTCTAGAGATGGAGCAAGAATGGACGGAGAGGGTGGGAGAAGCGCTCTCCCAGCATGCACGAGGCGCCACAGAAACCCGCAAGGATGTCACTCTAGCACCCAGGAGGGGGAGGCAGAAACACCAAGAGTTCGAGGTCATCCTTGGCTACATAGGAGTTTGAGGGTAGCCTGGGCTACAGGAGACCCTGCCTCATGCAAACAAACAGATCTTTGGGGCTAGGGACAGCAGAGGTTGACAAAATGACCCCCTTCTCTGCAGTATGAGGAGCGAGTGCTGAAAAAAATCCGCAGAAAGATCCGGAACAAACAGTCAGCTCAGGAAAGCAGGAAGAAGAAAAAGGAATACATCGACGGTCTGGAGAACCGGTAAGGCACGCCACGGGCTGCACACTCCTAATGGAAACTGAGGCAGGGATGGTCAAAAGTTTTGCGTTTTAGCAAAATTGGGGTTGATATCCCACTCAGTGTCTCCCTGTTAATGCCAGGAGTTTGAGGATCCACTAATGATGGCCCAACATTTATTTATTTATTTGTTTATTGGTTTTTTGAGACAGAGTTTCTCTGTATAGCCTTGGCTGTCCTGGACTCGCTTTGTAGACCAGGCTGGCCTTGAACTTGCAGAGATCCACCTGCCTCTGCCTCCTGACCAACATTTATTTTTTAAAAAAGATGTATTTACTTGTGTATGTAAGCACTCTATTTGCATGTATGACTGCATGACAGAAGATGCCGTGAGATTTCATTATAGATGGTTGTGAGCCACCATGTGAGTGCTGGGAATTGAACTCAGGCCCAGCAGCCACTGCTCTTAGCCACTGAGCCACCTCTCCAGCCCTTCGTTTGTTTGCTTGTGTATGTGGGCATGCACGCCGCCATGCACCTGTGGCGGCCAGAGGGCAGCCTGTGACAGTTGGCTCTCTATTTTTCTTGAGTGGGGCGGGGGCTTGGCGACAGGCGTCTTTGCTGTCTCTGCGTCCCCCTGCTTCCCCCCCTCTGTCCCCCCACCCCCCACCCCCCACCCCCACCCCGCGGAGCTGCCTCTCAGGCCTGCTCAGCTCCCTGCAGGGTCAGCCCTTCGCTGAGTGACACTTGCCTTAGAGCATCGTAACAGGGGACAGGACGGAGGGACGACACCCCTCAGGTGGCAGAGGTGGCTGGGAGTAAAGAGTGGTTTGTTCAAGCCTGGGCACCCAAGGTCACATCCTCAGCATCTGGGCCCCGAAGCCTGCCATGCCAGCACACCGGGGACTGAGGCAGGGGAAATCCCTTGGGATTCATTGGCCAGCCAGTGTCACTGACTTGGTGAACTCTAGGTCCACTGAGGGACCTCATACCAAAAGGACAAAACGGAAGCCGGGTGCGGTGGCGCACGCCTTTAATCCCAGCACTCGGGAGGCACAGGCAGGCAGATCTCTGTGAGTTCAAGGCCAGCCTGGTCTACAAAGTGAGTCCAAGACAGCCAGGGTTACACAGAGAGACTCTGTCTCAAAAAACCAAAACAAACAAACAAACAAACAAACAAGAATAAAGCGGAGAGGGCCAGTGAGGTGGCCAGCTGGCTACAGGTGCTTGCCGCTCTCTCATGAGCACCCGAATGTGATTCCCAGCCTCGGGTGGCTCATAGCCACCGTGGTTCCAGCTGTGAGGAAACCAACTCCTGCTTCTGCTGGAGTACCTGAACTGACGTGCATGTGCACAGATGAAAAATAATAAAAATACCTGGGCATGAGGCTACAGAGCCGGCTCAGCGGTTACCGGGGTTGGATTCCCCGCACTCACATGGTGGCTCACAATGGTCTGTAAGGCCAGCTCTGCGGGATCTAGCACCCTCTTCTGGTCTCCATGGGTACTGCACACACATGCTGCACCCATACACACACACACACACACACACACACACACACACACACACACACAGAAAACATAAACACGGCAGCCTATACCTTTAATCCCAGCACTGGAGAGGCAGAGGCAGGTAGAGCTCTGTGAACCCTGGGCCAGACAGGGCTAAATAAAAAGAGACAACAATTAATATAATAATAATAACAACAACAAATAACTCAAAGTGGAGAGGGAGCTGGAGAGATGGCTCAGAGGGTAAGAGCACTGTCTGCTCTTCCAGAGGTCCTGAGTTCAATTCCCAGCAACCACATGGTGGCTCACAAGCATCTGTAATGAGATCTGGTGCCCTCTTCTGGTGGGCAGGTGTACATGCAGATACAATATTGTATACATAAATAAAGCATGAGCTGATCTACGTGCTTTAAAAAGAGAAAGAGAAAGAAAGAAAGAAAGAAAGAAAGAAAGAAGCCGGGCATGGTGGCGCACGCCTTTAATCCCAGCACTCGGGAGGCAGAGGCAGGCGGATTGCTGTGAGTTCAAGGCCAGCCTGGTCTACAAAGTGAGTCTAGGACAGCTAAGGGTACACAGAGAAACCCTGTCTCGAAAAACCAAAAAAAAAAAAAAAAAAAAAAAAAAAAAAAAAAAGAAAGAAAGAAAGAAAGAAAGAAAAAGAGGAGAGAGATTGAACACAGGTCACCTTATATCCTCTAAGGCACGCACATGCCACAGAACACACACGTGACTTACAGACGTGGTGTGCACATGCCACAGAACACACACTTGACTGGTACAGACATGGCGTGGTCTCAGGCTGTCACTTGCCCTTTCTGGCTTTGGGTTCGCTGTGTATAAAGCAGGAAGCACCAATGGGGCTGGTGGGTGACAGGCATAGACTCGGTGTCACCAGGTCTTTGTCCCCACAGGATGTCAGCCTGTACCGCCCAGAACCAGGAGCTGCAGAGGAAAGTTTTGCATTTAGAAAAGCAAAATTTGTGAGTATGTGTTGGCGTGGGGGAGGGCCCCCTAGGGAGGGATAAAAACAACAGTACAGCGGCTGTAAGATAGCAAGAAATGGGGCTGGAGAGATGGCTCAGAGGTTAAGAGCACAATCATCCATAATGAGATCTGGCGCCCTCTTCTGGTGAGCAGGTGCACATGCAGGCAGAGCACTGTATACATAATAAGTACATAAATCTAAAAAAAAAAAATCAAGAAATGAGAACTCTGTCCACTAAGGAGGGGCTTTGGATTTGGGGCTTGGACATTTGTGTGTTATCTAGAGAGGAGCTGGCATATATAAAGCCCTATGGGATGAGCAAGACCTAGCTGCAGACATATTTGTGGAATCACTGTCCTCAGTACAGAGGGTACAGCCTGGGCAAAGGCCCTGGGGCAGGACAGAGTCTGCTGTGTGGCAGGATCAGAGGGCCTGAGGGGAGACAGCACGAGGGAGGCATGGCGAGAGAGAGCCTTTAAGGAAAGGTAGAGTTTGTACACCGTTGAGGCTGGGGCATTCCAGAAAAGGCCCAGAAGCAAGACAGAGTCCCCAAGGGCTCAACCTGGATGTGTCACCCTGCAAGGTCGCTCCTGGAGCAGCTGAAACACCTGCAGGCTCTCGTGGTCCAGTCAACCAGCAAGCCCGCACATGCAGGCACCTGCCTGGCGGTGAGTCCTGGGGCCACGCACTCTAGGGGTCCCCAGGGCTGGCAAAGCGCTTGGCCTCGGTTGGGGGTGGGGACTGAGTGGCTTTAATATCAGAGGCTTGTAGCTTGACATGGTGGGGCAGGCTTGTCATCATAAACCCCGGGGAAGCCGAGGCAGGGGGATTGCCTTGAGTTACAGGTCAGCTATAAGGTGGTTCCAATAACCGGCACGTACATCTAAAAAGAATTTTAAAAAAATTTTAAATTCCATCTACTTCCTGAAACTGCCCCTCAGCAGCTGGGGCCTCAGTTTCCCTGCCTGTGAGCCCAGGGTGCTCACAGGAGAGGGGAAGGCTGGGGTGACCCTGCCCCATCTCTGGCAGGTTCTTTTGCTGTCCTTCGCCCTCATCATCCTCCCCTCCATCAGCCCTTTCAACTCCAACAAAGTCGACAGCCCTGGAGACTTCGTGCCAGTGCGAGGTAGGCTGACGCCAGTCTTCCGCCTCCCGAGCCCCAGGGTGAGGGAGGGGCGGGGAGCCAGGCCCTGGCTTCCATCCCCAGCACCGTAGAAACCAGGTATGGTAGTGCAGGCCTCTCATCCAGCACTGGGGAGGTGGAGGCAGGGGATCAGTTCAGAGCTATCCTTGGCTACCATAGGACAGCCTGGCTACATGAGACCCCTGATCAAAAAATGTGAACAAAGAAACACACACACACACACACACACACACACACACACACACACAAACAAAACAAACAACCAAAAAAACCAAACAACAACAACAACAATAAAAAACCAAAAGCTTGGGGCAGACTTGGGGGCAAATGGCTCAAAGAGTAAAGATCGTCGGCACCAAACCATGCAACTGGTGGTCTTCAGTCTTCAGATCCACCACACAGAAGGGGAGGATGAAATGTTGCCAAAGTGCTCAGACCCACTCAGGGCTGTTGTGGCACCCCCAAACCCACAGTGCAACAACATGAGTGTAACACCCCCAAAGACACAGTCCCCACTCCGCTCCTGCTGGCCCAAGGCTCTGCCTCCACATTTGCCTCTTCTGACTCCCCAATTCTCTCCAGTGTTTTCCAGAACCCTTCACAACCACGCTGCATCCCGCGTGGCTCCCGACGTCACCCCAGGATCCGAGGTCCCAGGACCCTGGCCCGACGTTGGCACACCCCACAAAAGTTCTCCTTCTGGCGGCCTCGGGGCAGACTGGGGGAATTTTCTGGAACTACCAATGCTGGACGAAGCAACAGAAGAGCTGGTCAACTCCACCCTGGTGCTGGTCAACTCCACGGAGGACCTGGGACGGGCCACCCTGCTGGACTGGGTGGTTTCGGAGTCACTGCTCAGCCCGGCCCGGTTGGGGCTGGCGATGCCAGGGGAGGAGATGTGGCTGTCCTGGATACCGAGGTGGCTCAGGGTCCGTCTGCTGCAGGGTGCTTTGGGGGTGCTCTGACGAGCAGTGGCAGGCCCAGACTCGCAGACAACCCCTGGGACTGACAGACCCTCCCTGAGGAACTGACCCTACACATCAGGAGGAAGTGAGGCTGCCAGGCACAAGAACAGGAAGACGCTGGTGCAGGACAAGACCTAGGACCCTTTTACCCATACAGACCCCACCAGACAGACAGACGGACACGTCACACCTAATCCGCGATCCCCAACCATGGAGCCTGCACTCTCCCCTCATCACCTAGGCTTCCCAGCACCAGGGTGCAGTTAGATTTTAGAGTGGGTCCAGCCCCCACACGGCCATCTTCCTTCCGCTTTTCTTTTGGAGACAGGGTCTCATTCTGTAGACCAGGCTGGCCCCAAACTCACAGAGATCTGCCTGCGTCTATGTCCCCAGTGCTGGGATTAAAGGCGTGTGCCACCACCCAGCTAACCTGCCCTTTTCTAAGACTGCATGACCTTCAATAAAGTATTTTGACAATATTGGGGCTGTGGCTCAGCGGGTAACGCACTTGCCTAGTGTGCATGAAACCTGTGGGTTCCACCGGCAGCACCGCAGGGGCATACCTGTCATCTCAGAACTGGGAGTTACGAGGCCGGAGAATCAACAGCTCAGGGTTGGGCAGCTCCTGGGGACACACCTTTAATCTCCGCACTTGGGAGCCATAGGCAGGTGAGTTTGTGGCCAGCCTGGTGTACACAGTGAGACCACGTTTAAAAACAATGAAAGAGTTCAAGGTCATCTTTGGGTCCACGGGGAGTTTGAGGACAGCCTGGGCTACATGAGACCATGTCTACATACACAGCATCTGCGAGTACAGGGAGAAGTTAACTCAGAGGTTGGGGCTCCCGGCCCTGGCAGGCAGCCTGGGATGGGGGCTTAACTGGTAGGCCAGGGGTGAGTTCAGCACCTTGGAGAGCAACACGGAGCCGAGAGGCCCCTGCAGGGCATCAGCCCAAGGCCGCCCACTCTGCTGCTAGGGCGTGGAATGGGCCAGCCCAGGGTCACTGGGAACAAATGATGGTGTCTGGTCCTGTGGGCTGTGTCCAACAGCCAGGAGGACGGCAGCCATTGAAGATGACGACGTAAGCAAGATGTGGGGGGGGGCCTAAGGGGGGCAGGGAAATCTTGAATCAGGCATAGTGTGCACACTTCAAATCCCAGCACTCCGGAGGCAGAGGCAGGTGGATCTCTCGGTTCGAGGCCAGCCTGGTCTACAGAGTGAGTTCCAGGACAGCCAAGGCTACACAGGGAAACCTTGTCTTGAAAAGACACAATCAGGGCTGGAGAGATGGCTTAGTGGTGAAGATTGTTCTTCCAGAGGACCTGAGTTCAATTCCCAGCAACCACATGGTGGTTCACAACCATCTATAATGAGATCTGATGCCCTCTTCTGGCCTGGGGTACAAGCAGGCAGAGCACTGTATACATAATAAATAAATAAATTAAAAAAAAAAAAGACACAATTAGAGGCTTGGGGCAGGTGACATGGCTCGGCGGGTAGGCATCAGAACCTGAGCTTGCCGGAAGCAGGGTCTGACAGCAGCTGTAGCTTTGCCGTGTCTGACGTTCACATCCTGAAGACGCCCGGGCTGGCAAAGCCAGGGACCCTCAGTCAGGGGAGGATGGAAGGCGACACGACATGTGGGGTGCACAGGTGGCTCTCTACACACGTGCACACAACACACACATCTTACTTTAATTAGGGACAGGTCTCTCTCTAGGGCAGCCTGGAACTCAGATTGCCTCCCCAGTGCTGGGATGAACAGTGTGCCCACCACATGCCACGAGCTTTGTTTCCTTTTTGGGTACATCTGCCATCTTTAAGTGCCAGCCAAGTCTGCTTAGGGGGTCGCTCACTGCACACTGTCTCTGTGATACAGGCTCAGTGACCCCAGTGTCCCTTCTGCCACCTTATCCCATTGGACATGTGCGATACAAAAGTGACCTAGCCATATATCTGAAAGTGACAGCCATCTGTTCTTCTAAATTATTTGTGTGCCTGTGCGCCGTGTGCAAGCAGGAGCCCATGGAGGTGACGCCGTCCGGGAGCCTAAGTCTGCAAGAGCAGTAAAGGCTGTTAACCACGGAGCCATCCTCCAGCTCTCAGCTTTTCCACGGCCTGTGTGGACGAGTGCAGTGCTCAGAGGCTAGAGGGGAGCACCACCTCCTCAGGCCCCTGGAGTTCTAGATGGCTGAGTACCTGCCTGGCTCTCTCCAGCCTGACCTGTCCTGAGACTGACTGCCCAGCGAGCCCCAGGCATCCCCCTGCCCCAGGGCTGCCATCACAAGAGCCACAACCCTGTGAGACTGTAGAGTGCTGGGCACAAGCTCAAGCTTACAAGTCTGTGTGGGAAGCGGTGACCGAGGGGTCTGTCCCGTCCCAGTGAGGAATGAGCCACAGAGCTCGCGCTGACCTGGAACTGCCCTGCCTGGAGTTGCCTCCTCAGTCTCCGGAGAGCGGACACACATATTAGTCGGGATCTTGTGTTACTCAGGGCAGGGCTGGTCTCGCCAGCTTCCTCTCAGTGCGGTGTGGCGTGGCTACCAGCCTTCCGCTTGTGTGTGCACACTACTCTTTGACCATGTCAGAGGCGGCGCGGCTGGGCTACACGAAGGCATCATTTTTCTTTTTTAAATGCAGATTTAATGGCAGCTAGAGGTTACAATACTGTACACAGCCAGCAGGTGGCAGACCCTCACCAAGTCTTGCTCCCAATCTTCCCTTAGAAAGGTCCAGAAAGAAACTGGTTGTTGAGAACAGACAAATGACCCTGAGTGACACACTGGACAGGTGACCCTGGCTCCATTCCTTAGCACCCTCCAATAGCTGGACTGTCATGTGACCCAAGAATGTCACAGCCCAGAGTAGTAGAGCAGTGGCAGGCCACGCCTGTGGGGCACAGCAGTACAGGGAGGAGTAGGAAGGTGCCCCTGTGTGAAGTTTAACCACGTCCACGTCAGGTGCTGGGAGGGGCTAGTGAAAACAGGCGGCCACTGGGGCAGCCTGATGCCAGGGGACCTTGAGCCGGGGTGTGACAATGATGGAAAATCGGCCCAAGCTCATCCCTAGGCCCCAGGGCAACCGAGGCCGCCCAGGCTGGCTGGGCTAAGGCACGGGCGGCGAGCTGGGGGGTGGTCAGCAGGCAGGCGGCTCGCTGCCCTCCACGTGCAGACCCTTGCTCAGGAGGAAGGCATCCTGCTTGGGGTCACGGCCCAGGAACTGCTTCAGCATGGTGCAGGCATCCTCAGAGCCCCCCGGCCTCAGGATCTTGGTCCGGTAATCCATGCCAACCTGGGGAAAGGGGGTGTAAGTGCTGCAGGCCTGCCTGGGTGCTGCCCCTCTGCTGACGTGGGCTGAGGCGCAGGGGCAGTGTGCAGCAGCTCACCTTAGGGCTCAGCACCCCCTCCTGCTTGAAGCGCGTATGGAACATGTCCATGGAGTACACCTCACTCCACAGGTAGCCATAGTACTGGGCGTCGTAGCCGCCAGCCAGGTGGCCAAAAGTGGCTGGCATGTTGGTCCCTGGAGAGACACAGGATGCACTGAGGCGTAGGCAGAGGGCAGCGTGGGGCCGTGGTGACAGCTCCTGAGTACACTGAAGGTGTCCTAGGCTCTGCAGGATGTGCACAGCACCCCAGGAAAGGCCCCTTAACAGGCTCAGGCTCAGCTCCAGGCCTGAGGAGGAGCAAGGTGGCGAGGCAGGCTGTGCTGGGTGGTTACCTGGTGTGGCAGGGACCCCCAGGATCTCTTGGCAGAGCTGGGAATACTCCTCAGCCGGGTCTGCGCCAGTCTGTGTGTGCAGGGCCTGGTCCACCTTGGCAAGGACAATCTGCCGAAGGTTGAAGAGACCTTGGGGGGAGGTCAAAGGTCAGCCTCAGCCGCAGGAAGTCTGGCTGAGGATTTATGGGCGCTGCAGACGGCCTCACCTGCATTGGCCTGGCGTGATTTGATGAGCTTCTCCAGCAGGTCCTGCGGGGCCTCACTGCCCGTGCGGTAGTGTTGGGACATGCGCATCAAAGGCTCCTTCTCCCACACCCAGTTCTCCAGCATCTGGGACGGCGCCTCCACAAAGTCCCGCTCCACGTGCGTCCCACTAAACATAGCAAACTCCGCCTACAGCGACACAGGTGGGTAAAAATCCCAGGCACACAATGCCCTGCCCGCCCCATCAGCCCTCAGCCCTGCGCAGGCCCGTCTCCGTCTCCAGTTCCTCAGCCCCACACTCAGTAGGATTCACGGGGCCCTGGCTCTGCTCCAGCCTCTTCCCTGCAAACTGTACCCACCAACCCAGATTTAGGAGAGGCCCTGGGCTGGACTGTACCCCCAAAGCCATCTGGGAGAGATGGTTGTGTAGAGATGGCAGTTTGATCAGGGGATGGGGACCACTGCAGGCCACCCTCAGCCGCAGCACAGGGGAGAGGCGGCGGGTCAGTGACATGGCTCAGTGGGCAAGGGGCGCTTCTGACAAATCTGATGCTACAAGCCCAAACTCCAAGACCCAAGTGGTGGACGAGGGTCAGCTGTCTTCTGGTCTGCACAACAAAGCACGGCACAGCCACGCACACGCCCCTTTCTGCACTGCAGGTGAATGCTCTGAACCCTACGGCCTGCAGGTGGCCATGGCGTGGCCAGCCACACACGAGCCCGGGGCACCCGTGTCGCACACCTGTGAGCAGAGCTGGTGCATGACGTGCCCAAACTCATGGAAGTAGGTCTCCACCTCGTCGTGCTGCAGCAGGGAGGGCGTGTCGGGCGTGGGCTTGGTGAAGTTGGCCACCATGGCCGCGACGGCCAGTTGCCGGCTGCCATCCTCCCGCAGGCAGCCGGGCTGCAGGCCGAAGCAGGCTGCATGGCCGTACTTCCCTTCCCTGAGGAGGAAGGTGAGGTCAGAGCAGGCACGAGGCACCTGGGCACCTAGAGCCAGTAGGCAGCACGCGGTACCCGTCAACGGCTACTGGGGCTGGCCGGGCACCCTCCCCGCAGCACCAGCCCCATGCTGCCCTGGACTTCCTGCTCCTCTGCCCCCATGCAGACTGCTGAGCAACGTGGTAAGCGACGGTGACCCTGGGTGTCCTGGCAGGTCCCTGTGCCCACCTGGGGTACAGGTCGAGGTAGAACTTGCCAATCTCCTCTCCAGAGGCGGCGTCGCGCACCGAGTACAGCCGCACGTCCTCGTGCCAGGCCGCGGCGCCCTCCTCCAGCGTGAAGGTCAGCCCCAGCAGCTCTTGGTAAATGGCCAGCAGCCCGCGCGTGACCACCTGCATGGGGAAGTACTCCTTCAGCAGGTTTTGGTCCACGCGGTAGCGTGTCTCCTCCACCTGGTTCATGTAGTAGCGCATGTCGCTCGCGTGGATCCGCCCGTCGAACGGCAGCCCCCGCCTGGCACACTCTGCCTCCTTCAGCTCCAGGATCACCGCGCGCTCCTGCTCCCCCAGCGGCTTCAGCTTCTGCGCCAGCTCATCTGCAGAGGCACCACTGTCACCCTCGGCCACCCCGCTGCCCACCGTCACCCACACAGAGCCAGGACAGGACAGCTGCAACAGGGAGGGCCAGTGCCTGCGGAGGCTGCGACACTGGGTGTGGGCTCCCTAGCGTGGCGAGCGGGGAGAAGGGAGGGCTACCTAGGAAGGTAGCCACTGTCTGGCTGGTCTTGGCCATGTTCATCTCCAGGACGTAGTCAGCGTGTGTTTGGAAGCCCAGCAGGCTGGCCTTCTGTGCCCGCAGCGACACCAGCTCCTTCAGGATGGCACAGTTCTCCTGCAGGGACACAGGCACCATGTGGCCCCAGCTCTGCAGCGCGCCAGCCAGGGCTACAGGTGCAGAGCGGTGAGGGGTGGCTGCCAACCTGATCACACAGAAAGTGGACCTGCCACAGAGATGGTGCAACAGGCCATGGAGGACAAGCCATTTGGTTACGAGGGCAGGGCAGGGCTGTTCAGAACAGGTGGAATAACCAGGGAAGGGAGGGGCAGGCCGAGGATGGAGCTGAGGAGTGGCCACGGCAGCGCCTCCCAGCACTCAGGTGGCTCTGGCCACTCTAGCCCCAGCGCCTCCCAGCCATAAACAGGGGCGCTTGGGAGGTCAGCGGAGACCTTTGTGTGAGAGGAAACTCTGAATGGCTAAGTGACAGAAGCCATCCCTCCCAAGCCACTGGGAGGTGGAGCCCCTGGTCTGGGATCTGAGGTCCACAGTAGGTGGACAGTGTGTGTTAAAGCCCAGCCTGTTCTGCATAGTCCACAGCTGTCAAGTGCCCACCTCACGCTGCAGCTGCAGGGCAGTGGGGAGCCCAGGCCGCAGTGACTCTAAAGCCAATGGAAGTGGAACAGGTGTCCCCACTCCACGCCCTGTCCTATGCAACCCTCTGGGCTGACACAGAGCGACAGCACCACCAGGGGGATCACGCGCCCTCCCCTGATCTAGAGCTAAAGGGGGAACTGCTGTACCAAGGCCACCAAGGTGTCCCCATGACAGTGAGAATCTGAGCACAGGGCCACCGTGGGCAACTGCGCCCGAGGGGAGGGCAGTGTGAGTGGGGGCAGCCACCTCCTTGCAGCGGGAGTTGAAGGCCTCCTCCACCAGGCGCCGCGTCTCGGGCACGTGGCACTTCTTCAGCAGCGGGAAGTAGTGCGGGTACTTGAGGGTGACCTTCAGCTTGCCGTCCTCCGCCTTCTCCAGCGAGTTCAGGAAGTCTTCCGGGAGCCCGCCTGTGACGCAGCAGACGCCGCTCAGCAACCCCAACCCTGGAAACTGCAGGGACCCTCGGGGGCTGTGGGTGACCACGGTGAGGGCCGAGGTCCTTAGAACCAGAGAGCCACAGGGTGAAGGCCCGGACGCCATAGGCGGCACTGACCGTCCAAGTCCCAGGCCTGGGCTGAGACCCAGCACCTTGTCCTGGGCTAAATCCCACTGTGCGGCGGGGTGTGCCACAGCCGCCCCACGGTGCACGCACCCAGCTCCTCGCGCGTGAAGGGCAGGAAGGTGGTGTCCTCGTTCAGGTTCTTGTTGAAGTCGATGCACAGCAGGCTCAGTCTCTTCTTGATGCTCTTGATCTTCTGCAGAGACACGGCCGTGTGAGGGCCCCGCCTCCACTGTGCCCCAGGCCTCCCACTTGGGGCGACCCTCGGCTGTGCTGAGGGAGAGCAGGGGAGCTGGGCTTCGGCCTCAGGCTCTTGCCATCTGCGCGTGGACAGTCCAGGTCCAGGAACCGCAGCACCAAGTTCTCAGCAGACACCACTGGGGCAGGTGCTGGGGACACGGGGCCTTCGGGGGCTCCTGGGCCTGTTGGGTATGGACTCAGCCTGGGAGACGCCAGGCACTTCCTCGAAGCCACCCAGCCAACCAGAGCTCACTGGAAGGGGACCAGGTGTGGGCGTGGGTCCACTGCGTCAAGCAGGACCACACTATAAGAATGTGGGCTCTCGAGCCGGGCGTGGTGGCACACTCCTGTAATCCCAGCACTCAGGAGGCAGAGGCAGGAGGGTCTCTGTAAGTTCAAGGCCAGCCTGGTCTACAAGGTGAATGGAGGACAGCCAAGGCTACACAGAGAAACCCTGTCTCGAGCTCTCCCTCACCCAAAAGAATGTGGGCTCTTACTGACCACAGTGACTCCGTGAGGGGGCAGCTGAGCTAGCTCTGCTCTCCTGGGCTGGGAGTCACAGTGTGGGTCTGGCATCCCTCAGCCTCAGCCCCTACTGGATGCTGCCACCTCAGCAGGTTAGTGGCTCTGATGCAGCGGCCTCACCTCTTGTGTGTCCTGAGGGAGGTGCAGCCCGTTCCTCCGGCCCAGCTTGACCAGCCGCTCCAGGTAGCGTGCTGCCTCAGGCCGCAGGGAGTCTTTGGGGAGTTTCTCCTGGAAGCAGATGCTCATGTCAAACACCAGGCGACAACAGGGGACAAGTCTGCCCCTTCTGTGGCTCTCACACCCACAGAGAGCACAGAACTCCAGGAGATACGGTGCCCACTTCTGGCCTCTGTGGGCAGCAGCACACACTAACACACCCATAGACAGACAGAGAAGCATACATGTAATTACAAAAACAAACACCTTAAAAATTTTATTTTTATTTTACTTGCATTGGTGTTTTGCCCACATGTATGTCTGTGTGAGGGTGTTGGGTGTCCGGGACTGGATTTAACAGATAGTTCCCAGCTGTCAAATGGGTGTTGGGAATTTAACCTGGGTCCTGTAGAGGAGCAGCCAGTGCTCTAACCACTGAGCCATTTTTCTAGGCCCCAGAACCAAACATCTTAAAACAAACAACCCACAATCTGATTGTGAGACAGGTGGCTTCAAGGATGAATGAAGCCAGGCGGTGGTGGCGCACGCCTTTAATCCCACCCAGCTCTTGAGAGGCAGAGGCAGGATGATCTTTATGAGTTCGAGGCCAGCCTGGTCTACAGAGTGAGTCCAGGGTAGCCAGGACTACCCAGAGAAACCTTGTCTTGAGAAAAACAAAACAAAACAAAACAAAACAAAACAAAAGGGTGAAGGAGATTGCAGCCAAGCCCACAGACCAGTGTTCAATCCCCGGCACAAACAGCGGAAAGACAGAAAAGTCTCCACAGGCCCCTACCCAGTAAAGAGGTAAATGTTAACAAATGTGTAAATGATTGTACAGCCGGCACGGAGCCACCCAGAGATCCCAGCTCTGAGACAGAGACGGAGGGAGCCACCCCACCCAGCAGCACCACAGGATCCTGCTCCTGAGCGCACCCCGCCTCAGGCGGGCCATGGTGCACAAAGGCACCAATCAGCACTGTGAAAACCCAGGCTGGCTTCCAGTTCAGCAGGGAACCCAGGGTGACCTTGAACTTCTTGTGGCATGTGCCACGACACCCTGTTTTATCCCAAGAGGGCCTGGCTGGCCTTGATCCTGCTGCCTCAGCCTGCCAAGTGTTGCCTGAATCAGACACTTGGCTCTGTATCACATTTTATGTGCAATATTAACAGGCATTTCAACAACAACAACAAAAGCCTAATCTCATTGGAGGCCTCTGCAAGCTGAGACTGCACGGTTCCCACAGCGCCTGCTCTCTGCCCTGCAGGCCGCCCACCTGCAGCCACACCACCCTCTGCCCTGCAGGCCGCCCACCTGCAGCCACACCACCCTCTGCCCTGCAGGCCGCCCACCTGCAGCCACACCACCCTCTGCCCTGCAGGCCGCCCACCTGCAGCCACACGACCCTCTGCCCTGCAGGCCGCCCACCTGCAGCCACACCACCCTCTGCCCTGCAGGCCGCCCACCTGCAGCCACACGACCCTCTGGTAAACGTCCCGCCTCATGCTCATCTCCACGTCGAAGTCCGAGAGCTTCTTGTCAGCCTCTGTGCTGGCTGCTCGGATGTCCTTGCTTGGGGACACGTGCTGGGGGAAGTCGAGGATGTTCCTCTGCACTGAGGGTGAGACACGGGGACAAGGTGAGAGGAGCAGGCACCTGCGGAGACACTGTCACACCAGGCCAGGTTCAGGCACTGGAACAGAGGGGAATCGCTGCCGCCACCCGCAGCCTTGGTGAGACCACAGTGCAGACTCAGGGCAGCAAAGCAGACACTGGGGCACTGGGACACAGTCAGGCGCGCTGACCAGCTCACACCGGGGCAGGCGGTGAAGCCATCCCAGCACCACGGGAACTGAGGCAGGAGGAACGTGCCTCCATCTGGGGCCGTACAAGCTTGAACACTACCACACCTGCCCTGTGACCCAGGTCACCGTCAAATCTTGTGTGTGTGCCACAGCAGGACCCACAACAGCCAGAGGTAGGAAAGCAGTTCCCACCGCAGGCCAGACTATCACACAGCCAGGACAAGAGCGAGGCTCTGACATGCTCAGTGTGGACGGCGGCAGCGCAGCCCTGGGTGGGGCCCGAGGACCCTGAGGTTGAGACCTGAATACAACTGTAGCTCATTCACCCCCCAGCATCCGGAAGATGCCATGCTCACAGCCGACTTCCTGTGAGAGTGTGTGCTGAGGCAGGGAGGTGACCAGGACTCAGGATTGTCTGGCAGGCACAGAAGGGTAACTCAGAGCAAAGCTGCTGAGCTGGCGCAGGCAAAGGTACCTGGTCACCCGGCCTGACCACCTGAGTGTGACCTCTGCGATCCGCACTTTGGCACGAAACAATGGAGGGATGCAAGTATACTCTGACCTCTACGGAGGGGCTCTGCTGGAAAGGTCCAAGTCTGGCGCTTCCTGGGAGCTCGGCATATAGCCATGGACCCCCTTTCTCAGCGGGGTCCCCTTTCTACCTGAACCCTAGAAGCTCTAAGGAGAGAGTCACTTAGCCAGTGAGGGCCCACAGGCCCAGCCCTTTCCTGATAAGGAGCCTGTTCATTAGGCACCTGGGGATTCCTGGAGATACCCACCCCGTGCTAATAAGATGTCTTGGGAGGTTGGGAGGGATGGTCTTGGTTTTTATTTTTATTTTTTGTTTTGGGTTTTTTGAGCAGGGTTTCTCTGTGTAGCCCTAACTGTCCTGGTCTCACTCTGTAGACCAGGCTGGCCTAGAAGTCACAGAGCCTCTGCCTCCCAATTGCTGGGATTACAGGACTGTGCTAACACACCTGACTGCGTCTTGGCTTTTTGTTTGTTTGTTTGTTTTTGTTTTTGAGTTTTTGAAGACAGGGTTTCTCTGTGTAGCCTTTGCTGTCCTGGGCTCACTTTGTAGACCAGGCTGGCCTTGAACTCACAGCGATCTGCCTGCCTTGCCTCCCGAGTGCTGGGATTAAAGGCATGGGACACCAGGCTTTTAACTAATTGACTTTTCCTAGAGCCGTTTCCCCACCCTTAGGATAATTTGGTACAGCTGTTCCCCTCTCATGATAGGGCTGTTTTGTTACATGTAGATAACGTATCCTGGCAGCCCCTAACCCCAGGGAATCAAACACATTCACCCTCACACACCCCTCCTGCCCAAGGCTTATGGTCCTGATTCACAAAATAAACACAGTCTGTCTGTCTGTCTGTCTCACTTGCACCATTCTCCCACCTTGACGTCTGAGGAATGATTGCTGGTCAGACAGCAATGGCAGAGCCCCGGCAGCCACTGCCACCTACTCCATCTCAGCAAGCCTGGTGCTGACTGCAGGCGACATCTCACTGGACCTGCCTTCCCCAGTTGCGAGCAGCTGCCCACAGCCCTCGTCCCCTGCTGTGCTGATTTAGCACAGCAGCCTAGCCAAGGGGCTGCAGCGCTGTGGCATCCCCGCCACCACAGGCCGTTGGAAGGCCCGAGTTTCCACTGCTCGAGTCTCCACTGCCACCCGATACCACACTTTCACTCTAAAAGAGCTAACTGTACCACCCAGTGGAAAACTCATTTCCGTTACTGCTGGTGAAACTGGGAGCCTCGCCTAGCCTGTGGGCTTTACCCTGAGTAAGAAACGGGACAACATGTGGCCTCCAGGTCTGTCTGTTCTTGTCGGGAAGCAAGCAGCACCTGGACCAGCCGCCAGCCGTGGGACCCAGGCCACCCCTCCCTCCCATCATGATGAATGACACTCCACACGCACAAGAACATAAACAAACATCAAAATATCAAAAAAGAACAAAAAGCCAAACAATACTGACACGCACCTGTCATTGCAGCATGCAGGGGCCTGAGGTGCAGGGATTACACATTTGAGTGCAGCCCAGGCGACACAGTCAAGGGCTTGTCTCAGAAAACAACGGTACCAGGCAGATGGCCCAGCGGTCAGAGCACACAGTTACCAAGCACACGCAGCTCACAACTGCCTGTGGCTCCTGCTCCAGGGGACCCGACGCCCCCTTCTGGCCTCAGTGGGAAGTACACACACGGGCACAGGCATGGCTGGGGGCCCCAGAGATCCACCTTTCTCTGACTCATAACTGTGCCACAGCCTGGCCTAAAAATAAAAAATCCTTAGAAAACGAACTCACATGAGGCCTGTTTGGCAGTGCACAACGCCCAGGAGCCAACACCCAGGAGCCAGAAGCCACAAAGCCCTAGGTTTCAGGGGTGCCCCGGAGCTGGCTCCTTATGCTCATCCTGCAGGGATGCGCACAGTGTGACACCTCCTGAGCTCACCTGTGTAGGTCACCTCCACATCGGCCAGTGCCTTCAGTGTGCTCTCGTAGGACACGTCCTCGAAGTCCTGGGCGCCCACGCGGTCATACACGCGCTTGGTTTGCTCGATGAGCTCCTTGCTTAGGGCCTCGATCTGCTGCGCGCTCAGGTCCCAGCGCAGGTGATTCACCGTGGAGCAAGGGGATGCTGCAGCCACAGGGTCCCCAGCAGAGGCTGCTAGGAGGAAGAGGAGGAGGAGACCCGGGGCCTCAGCAGGTCCATAAGCAAGTGGCCCAGGTGTGTCTGTCCACTCTCCTCCTCCCAGCATCCACTGAAGTAACAACGTCATGAGCAGGGACCATGTGTGGACACAGAGCCATGCTCCCAGGTCTTCATGCTGTGGGGGTGGGGCTGGGCAGACAGGGGCCATGCCCCAGTCCCTCACGGGGCTGGGGGTGGGCAGTAGGGGTGGGCGGGGAGGATTCTAGGCAGGGGCTCTACTGCTAAGGGGCCCTGCTACTTTGGCAAAGGCTATCCTAGAAATGTAAGTACAAGCCAGGCACAGGAGTGCATGCCTGTAATCCCAGCACTTGGGAGGCAGAAGCAGGTGGATCTGTGAGTTCGAGGCCAGCCTGGTCTACAAAGTGAGTCCAGGACAGCCAAGGCTACACAGAGAGACCCTGTCTCGAAAAACTAAAAACAAACAAACAAACAAAACAAACCAAAAAGAAACGCAGGCACAAGTTCTGGGCAGCTGCGTCTTTTCAAGGTTTCTAACTTCTTACAAAAAGGAGATTATAGAGCCCCCTACTGCAAGAGGCTGGCCCCGAGGAGCTTCCGGAAGCCTGTCCTCCTACTGGCCCTCTGTTCTGCAAACCATCCAGCAGCACGTCTTCCAGGAGTAGGTGTGGCCCTCCACACCCCTGTGCTGCCAAGCTATAATTAAGGCCATTCCTGCCATGTTGGGCCTCAGTGACAAAGGCAGGTGTGGAAGTGGGGGCTGGCAGGTGGCACTCTGGGACAACCAGGAGAACCACATCCCGTGGACAGGTGCGGTGGCAGCTGCCGGCACTGACCCCACAGCTCCACAACACTTGTTCAACACTGATGACTCGAAGCAGCTGGGCAGGACCATCTTACTGTGCATCATACAGAACTGATGTACAGTTCATGGCCCAGTAAAATGAGGGCGGGTGACGCACGCTGACCTGAGGGCAGATCCTTACATACACTCACGCTCTCAGCAGATGACACCGAAGGCCCTGAAGATGGGGTGGCAAGGACAGGAAGGGGGCTCCCTGCCAGGAGGTGGACTAAGTGCGGTGTGTGTGTATGTGTGTGCAAGCGCGCCTGTTTTCAGTGATCTGGAGGCTGGGACAAAAGGATTCCATGTTTGAGGTCTAAACGGAGAACACAGCGCAAGCATGTTTCAATCGAATAAAAATAAAATTGGGGCTGAGGCTCACTGCGTAGAGCACTTGCTCAGCCTGCACGAAGGCTCATCCACCCCCACCATCATAAAAATCAGGTGTGGTGGGCATGCCTGTCGTCCTAGCGCTCCGGGAAACTGAGGCAGGGGGACAAGAGTTCAGGGTCACCCATGGCTACATATCAAGTATGAGGCCAGCCTGGGATACAAGAGACCTTGTCCCAAAATGCAAAACCATGGCTGGGTGGTGGTCCCCACCTGTCATCCCAGCACTCGGGAGGCAGAGGCAGGTGGATCTCTTGTGTTTTGAGTCCAGCCTGGTCTACAGGGTGAGTTCCAGGACAGCCAGGGCTACACAGAGAAACCCTGTCTTGAAAGCAAAAAATAAGAAAGCTGGGCAGACACTAAAGAAGAAACTCAGGGTTAGCCCTGGCCTGCGAGAGCCCAAGGTGTGCACAAGGGACACTCCCCCCTCTCTCTCCTCAAGCTGGGGCAGGGCCAGCCATGAGAACAGGGAGAGTCCATAAATTCAGGAGAACTAGGGTTTCAACATCCTCTGTGAACACTGGATTACTGCCTCCATTCCAGTCCCTTCCAGTTCCTGAATAGCAGGAAATTCTAACCATTGCTGTCACCATGATCCTGATCACACCGGGAGATGAGCTGCAGGTGTGACGTGCCACACACCCTGGACCATGTTCTAAGATACAGGATGAGGTCACACAGAGACCTTTGGGCATTTTGGGAGCCTTCTGGTCTCGGTCTCCCACGCTTGGGAAGGCAGGCTGGCACCCGCTCAGTTGCCTTCTCTGGATTAGGCAAGTCCAGGGGATATCAATCTGGTTAAACAGTTTGAAGGCTCTAACTGCCAATCCTGACAACCTGGGGTTTAATTTCCTCGACTCACTAGGTGGGAGGAGAGCAGAATCCTGCAAGTTGTTCCTCCGACCACATGAATATCCCTACACACGCACGCACGCACGCACGCACGCACGGACGCACGCACACGCACACATGCACGCACGGTAAAAACAAAAAAAACCTGGGGCTGGAGAGATGGCTCAGCAGTTAAGAGCACTTGCTACTCTTCCAAAGGACCCAGGTTCAATTCCCAGCATCCACATGGCAGCTCACAACTGTCTGTAGCCCCAAGATCTGACACTCTCTCTCAGACATGCATGAAGGCAAAAACACCAATGCACAGAAAAGCAAACAAACAACAAACAAACACTTAGGCTGCAGTCCCGGCTACACCTGACAATGGAACCCCTCCCATGCAGCTCCATCGTCTGGGATGCTCCCAGCCCACCAGGCCTGGTAAGAAAAAGATCGGTCTCCCAACCAGCCGGGGGTCGGGGGTTGGGTCGGGGGGGTGGCCCGAGCGTTGAGCAGAGAAGGCACCCAACCAGCCGGGGGTCGGGGGTGGGGGTTTGAGCAGAGAAGGCGCTGCTCCGCTGTATTCAGTGGTCAAAGGAGCTTGCTGCGCTTCCAGAGGACCAGCGTTCAGTTCCCAGCATCCCTAAAAGGTAGTTCCCAACCACCCGTGACTGACTTCGGGTACAGAGGATCCCCACACTCGCGTGGCCTTCGTGGATGCTACCCGCACGTGCGCGCACCACACACACACACACACACACACACACACACTCAAAAATAACAAATACTGGAAAAACAAAAGGACCCAATTGGAAGTACTACCCTGACCTCTCTCAAGTGCCAGGTGGCACACGTTCCTGGCACCCAGGCTCCCACGCCACCGCCTCCAGGCAGGCAGCCTTCCAGAAACCCGTGCCTTTACATCACGTGTGGGGCTTCGCTCAGCCCCGTCGGCAGTCCACCTCACTCTCGTTAGGATGGCAGGAGGCACGAGCAAAGTCCTGGGAAAGTTAGCTCATTCATTCTGCGCATGAGGGAAGGGGGTCGGGAGTCCCACAGGGAGGGGACAGACCCAGGGCCTGGGCGAGGGGCGGACTCCTACCTGCGGGGGGCTTCATGGCGGCCGGCTGCGCGCGGGCGGGGGGATGGTCCTCCTGTCGTCCTCTCGCCTGGACCGCCCTGGTCTCCTGGGGAGCTCGGCTCGCAGCCGCCGGCTACTCCGCCGTCGTTTCCAGACTGAGGCGCCCGCCGCCCGCGCGCTCGGAGCACGCTGGGAAGGCGCAGGCGCGCCAGAGCTGCCGGGGAGTCCCGAGTGCGCACGCGCAGGGAGCTACCGGTCTGGCGCCTGCGCAACGCGGTTCCTTGAGGGAGCCAAGCCGATGGCGCGGTCATGCACCTACGCATGCGCAGGACACAGCGGAGCCCGTGATTGGCTGGCAGAGGCGAGTAGGCGGTGCCCTTTAAGCTCCCTCCGAGCTGCCGGGATGCTGTTTCCATGGAAACCTGACACTGGTCCTCCTAGCTCTTTTCTGAGAAGATTTTTGTTTCTTGCAAGCTGTGTGAGTTTGTGCTTGGCCTGTTTGTTCATTTCATTTCTTTCCGCTCTTCAGTCAGGGTCCCGCGTAGCCTAGGCTAGCCTCACACTCGCCATGCAGTTCCTTGTGCCTCCACCTTCTGAGTTCTGGGATGACCCGAGCGTGCGCCATGCCGAGCTACCCTTTCTTTTTCTTCCTCTTTTCCTTCCTTCCTCTCTTTCCTTTCTTGAGACAAAGTTTCATGTAGCCCAGGATGGCTTGGAATTTACTATCTAGTGCTGGCAGTCCTCAGATCCATAGCAACTGTCTTGCCCTAGCTTCCGGGTTTCTTGGGCTGCAAGTGTGACCGCCATGTTTTTTGTTTGTTTTTGTTTTGTTCTTTGAGCCGGATGTGATGACACACGCTTGCAATACCAGCTAATTAGAACTGGCCCAACCTGCAGCCTGTAGGAGTAGCCTAGGCTTACATACCGTGTCTGAAGAGCCGCAAGCCAAACAAAAACTCGAATAAATCGCGTCTGGCAATTCATTAGTGTGTTCTCGTGGTGCTTTGGTAAAATACTCCGTTTAAAGCAGCAAAAGATCCTAGGCTGTCGTGCTGGAGAGATGACTCAGAGGTTAAGAGCACTGTCTGTTGTTCCAAAGGTGCTGAGTTCAATTCCCAGCAACCACAACCACCTATAATGAGATCTAGTGATCTCTTCTGGAGTGCAGACAGGCATGCGGTTAGAATACTGTATAAATAATTAAATCTTTCAGCCTGGTCTATAAAGTGAGTCCAGGACAGCCAAGGCTATACAGAGAAACCCTGTCTCGAAAAAGAAAAAAAATCCTAGGCTGCCTCTGCAAGTAAATGATCCTATCAGCAGGAGATCACACTCTGACAGACTGTGGAGACCAGGCTGGTCTAGAACTCACAGAGATCCTCCTGCCTCAGTCTCCACTGTGTTAGGATTAAGAGTGTGTGTAAGATTTTCAGGGGGTCTTCCTCTGTCATATCTATTTCTTATCAGTTTGGATGGAACCCACAATTTCTCCTTTCCTGTATGAACATATGAAAAACCTCTACCCCATCATAACACACTTCCTGTTCTCCATCCTGAGGTCAGGATGTCTTTGAAGCGGACAGGCTGATCTAATTCAGCAGATCCTTCTAAAATCCATTGTCTCTCTCTGCAGCCGTTGTTTTGTTTTTCGAGACAGGGTTTCTCTGTATAGCCTTGGCTGCCCTAGACTCACTTTGTAGACCAGGCTGGCCTTGAACTCACAGCGATTCACCTGCCTCTGCCTCCCGAGTGCTGGGATTATAGGGGTGCGCCACCACACCTGGCTGCAGACATTGTTTTTTTTGTTCACTAGCATTTAAGAAAGTCAAAATCAACAAGGCATTATGTAATCTATCTCTGGAGGGGTCTTTGATACCCCTTTTTGTTTGATGAGCATTTGTTTTAAAGTACGATTGGCTCTTTCAATGACTGCTTGTCCTGGGGGATTGTGTGGTACACCTGTAACATGTTTTATGTTATAATACATTAACAATATTTTATTTTATTAGAGACATATGTTGGAAGAGTCTTAATTTGCTTAGGTATTCCCATAACAGCTATGACTTCTAATACATGTATAATAACAGAATCAGCCTATTCAGAACTTAAAGCCATTGCCCACTCAACTTCTGAGTATGTGTGTATAGTATGTGTGTATAGTATGTGTGTATAGTATGTGCGTATAGTATGTGCGTATAGTATGTGCCTATAGTATGTGCCTATAGTATGTGCCTATAGTATGTGCGTATAGTATGTGCCTATAGTATGTGCGTATAGTATGTGCCTATAGTATGTGCCTATAGTATGTGCGTATAGTATGTGTCTATAGTATGTGCGTATAGTATGTGCGTATAGTATGTGCGTATAGTATGTGCGTATAGTATGTGCGTTTAGTATGTGCGTATAGTATGTGTCTATAGTATGTGTGTATAGTATGTGTCTATAGTATGTGTGTATAGTATGTGTCTATAGTATGTGCGTATAGTATGTGCGTATAGTATGTGTCTATAGTATGTGGGTATAGTATGTGCATATAGTATGTGCATATAGTATGTGTCTATAGTATGTGTCTATAGCATGTGTGTATAGTATGTGTCTATGTGTGTATAGTATGTGCGTATAGTATGTGTGTATAGGATGTGCGTATAGTATGTGTGTATAGTATGTGTCTATAGTATGTGCGTATAGTATGTGCGTATAGTATGTGTGTATAGTATGTGTCTATAGTATATATCTATAGTATGTGTGTATAGTATGTATCTATATTATGTGTCTATAGTATGTGTGTATAGTATGTGTGTATAGTATGTGTATATAGTATGTGTCTAGATTATGTATCTATAGTATGTGTGTATAGTAGGTGTCTATAGTATGTGTGTATAGTATGTATCTATATTATGTGTGTGTAGTATGTGTGTATAGTATGTGTCTATAGTATGTGTCTATAGTATGTGTGTATAGTATGTGTCTAGATTATGTGTCTAGAGTATATGTGTATGGTTATGTGTCTATAGTATATGTCTATAGTATGTGTGTGTAGTATGTGTCTATAGTAGGTGTCTATAGTATATGTGTATAGTATGTATCTATCTTATGTGTCTATAGTATGTGTATGTAGTATGTGTATATAGTATGTGTCTATAGTATGTGTGTATAGTATGTGTCTAGATTATGTGTATAGAGTATGTGTGTATGGTATGTGTCTATAGTATATGTCTATAGTATGTGCGTATAGTATGTGCGTATAGTATGTGTCTATAGTATGTGCGTATAGTATGTGCGTATAGTATGTGTGTATAGTATGTGTCTATAGTATGTGCCTATAGTATGTGCATATAGTATGTGCGTATAGTATGTGTCTCTAGTATGTGCGTATAGTATGTGTGTGTAGTATGTGCGTATAGTATGTGTCTATATTATGTGTGTATAGTATGTGTCTATAGTATGTGTCTATAGTATGTGTCTATAATATGTGTGTATAGTATGTGTCTATGTGTCTATAGTATGTGCGTATAGTATGTGCGTATAGTATGTGTGTATAGTATGTGTCTATAGTATGTGCGTATAGTATGTGCGTATAGTATGTGCGTATAGTATGTGCATATAGCATGTGCGTATAGTATGTGTCTATGTGTCTATAGTATGTGTCTATAGTATGTGCGTATAGTATGTGGGTATAGTATGTGCGTATAGTATGTGTCTATAGCATGTGTCTATAGCATGTGTCTATGTGCGTATAGTATGTGCGTATAGTATGTGCGTATAGTATGTGTGTATAGTATGTGTCTATAGTATGTGCGTATAGTATGTGCGTATAGTATGTGTCTATAGTATGTGCGTATAGTATGTGTGTATAGTATGTGTCTATATTATGTGTGTATAGTATGTGTATAGTATGTGTCTAGATTATGTGTCTATAGTATGTGTCTATGGTATGTGTGTATAGTATGTGTGTATAGTATGTGTGTATAGTAGGTGTGTATAGTAGGTGTCTATAGTATATGTGTATAGTTTGTGCGTATAGTATGTGCGTATAGTATGTGCGTATAGTATGTGTCTATAGTATGTGCGTATAGTATGTGCGTATAGTATGTGTCTATGTGTCTATAGTATGTGCGTATAGTATGTGCGTATAGTATGTGTCTATAGTATGTGCGTATAGTATGTGCGTATAGTATGTGTCTATAGTATGTGCGTATAGTATGTGCGTATAGTATGTGTCTATAGTATGTGTGTATAGTATGTGTCTATAGTATGTATCTATAATATGTGTGTATAGTATGTGTGTACAGTATGTGTCTAGAGTATGTGTGTATGGTATGTGTCTATAGTATGTGTCTATAGTATGTGTGTGTAGTATGTGTGTATAGTACGTGTATATAGTATGTGTCTAGATTATGTGTCTATAGTATGTGTCTATAGTAGGTGTCTATAGTATGTGTGTATAGTATGTATCTATATTATGTGTCTATAGTATGTGTGTGTAGTATGTGTGTATAGTATGTGTCTATAGTATGTGTGTATAGTATGTGTCTAGATTATGTGTCTAGAGTATGTGTGTATGGTATGTGTCTATAGTATATGTCTATAGTATGTGTGTATAGTATGTGTGTATAGTAGGTGTCTATAGTAGGTGTCTATAGTATATGTGTATAGTATGTATCTATCTTATGTATCTATAGTATGTGTGTGTAGTATGTGTGTATAGTATGTGTCTATAGTATGTGTGTATAGTATGTGTCTAGAGTATGTGTGTATGGTATGTGTCTATAGTATGTGTGTATAGTATGTGTGTATAGTATGTGTGTATAGTATGTGTCTATAGTATGTGTCTATAGTATGTGTGTATAGTATGTGTCTAGATTATGTGTCTAGAGTATGTGTGTATGGTATGTGTCTATATTATGTGGCTATAGTATGTGTGTATAGTATATGTCTATAGTATGTGTATATAGTATGTATCTATATTATGTGTCTATAGTATGTGTGTGTAGTATGTGTGTATAGTATGTGTCTATAGTATGTGTCTATAGTATGTGTCTATAGTATGTGTCTATAGTATGTGTGTATAGTAGGTGTCTATAGTATGTGTGTATAGTATGTGTCTAGAGTATGTGTCTATAGTATGTGTCTATAGTATGTGTGTATAGTATGTCTATAGTATGTGTGTATAGTATGTGTCTAGAGTATGTGTCTATAGTTTGGTGCGCATAGTTCCGTTTACCAAACTCTGTAAAAGGAAATACACCCATTTGCCAAATTTCATTTCTTAGCTACCATGACAATTACTTCCTGCAGGTGATGGAGTTTGGTTATATATGGAATAAATAGGACATTTTCTCAGAATGTCCTTGGCTTGTTGCCAAGTAATAGAAAAATCATTTTTTTAAACCTTTGCTGTTAACATGGTGTTTTTTTTTTAAAGTGAAGCTCTGAAGCTTCTAATACACTTCTCATCAATAGTTGATCAGTTTCCTCATTACCTTGTGTAGAGGTCCAGGTAGACCTGTGTGAGATCTTATATGAGTTATATACAATGGATGGTTTCTGTTTCTGGTCACTTGTAATTGAATAAATAGTGGAATTAATTCGGAATCATCCTGAATTAGGTCATTAGTTTCCATATTCAAAACAACCCTTTCAGCATACTGAGAGTCAGTAACTGTATTAAGAGAGTCTTCAAACTCTGATGACATCAGCAGAATTGCATATAATTCTGATATTTGAACGGAATCATAAGGACTCTCAACTACCTTGCTTATATTTCCTGACTTATAACCTGCTCTTTTTGATTTATTGGCATCAATGTGAAATGCAGGGACCACCAGAAATTGGAATCTTCTATACAAGGAAGAATCCAATCAGTTCTTTTTAATGAATTGAAGTTGCTTGCTTTTAGGGTATCTGTTCTTAATTTCTCACAAAAAATCACTGCAAGCCCTCTGCCAGTGTTTATTGTCGGCCCACAATGAGGCAATCTCAGCATTAGTAAAAGGTACCACAATCCCAGCTGGATCTAGTCCAGCTAACTGGTGAAGTCTCATTTTTCCCTTTAGAATCAATTCAGAAACCTTTTTGAGACAGGGGTCTCTGTGTAGCCTTGGCTTTCCTGGACTCGCTGGCCTCAAACTCACAGTGATCCACCTGCCTCTCTGCCTGGGATTCAAGGTGTGCACCACCACGCCTGGCTCAGAAACCTTTTCTATGTAGGTTTTTAATTTTTTACTTTGTGTGGTAAAAATATCCATTCTAAGATACAATCTTCCCTCTGCATAAGAATTCCTATGGAAGCCAGGCAGTGGTGGCTCAGGCCTTTAATCTCAGCACTCGGGAAGCAGAGGCAGGTAGATCACTGTGAGTTCCAGGCCAGCCTGGTCTACAAAGTGAGTCCAGGACAGCCAAGGCTACACAGAGAAACATTGTCTCGAAAAACCAAAATAAATAAATAAAATAAAATAGTATTCACAATCAGTTACATGATTTCTCTCTCTCTCCTATTTGTATCATAGCATCATTTAAAAGAGCCTTCAACAAACACCAAAATTTTTGTGTTATTGTGTCTTTTTTATTTATTTATTTATTTGGTGGCGGGGAGTTAATTCCTCCCACCAAGCTGTGACAAAGTATTTTTATGGGTGTGGATACAGTAAATTCGTTGGGCGTCAATTTGTTGCAGTTTGTATCTGTTAAGGCCTAGGAAGCCAATAACTGACACAATGAGACTGAAATGTAATTCAAAGCTGCAAGCGCTGCCCTGGGCAGAACCTAAACTGCTACTAATGTACCAGTAAACTAAAACTAAACCACTCTAACCCTCGTAACCTACTACATCCCAAGCACGTGCCAGTCTGATCCTCCTAGGGCAGCCTCTCCTCACCAACTCAACTCTCACCTGTCAACCCCTGGCTCCTCCTCCCCTCCAGGAACCGCCTCCCCCGCCCCTCCCACCCTCCCGTACCCGCCTTCCACTTCCTGTCCTTCTGCCCAGCTGATTGGCTAAATAGCACTTTATTGACAACTGCTACTTCCACTCAAGGCAATTCTCCACACTATTTTATGGGCTGGAGAGATGGCTCAGAGGTTAAGAGTACCGGCTGCTCTACCAGAGGTCCTGCCTTCAATTCCCAGCACCCACAGGGTGACTAACAACCATTTATAATGGGATCTGGTGCCCTCTTCTGGTGGACAGGTGTACGTGCAGTTAAATACCGTATACATAGTAAATAAATAAATAAATAAACTTTAAAAAAAATAAAATGCCTTTTTTAGAAAACCTCTATTTTATTTGGGGTTCCTTAACATCGTCCTTCAGTCCTCCGTCTCTCCAAGCTCTGGGGAAGCTTGCTCAGGGAGCTGCCCCTTGGCCTGTGTGCGCTGTGATGAGCTTGCTCCAGTGGCGCTCACTCGGGGAGCTTGCTTGGAGAAGTGCTCTACTGTGACAGAGAACCAGGCAAACCGGACAAACAGGGGTGGGGAATCTAATGTCCTAGGCATCAGGACCACAATGAAGCGCTGTGGCGACTCTCCTGGAGGGCACGCAGCCCTTTACCCGCGTTCTCGGGCTCTGGGGTAGAGAGAAGCCAGGTTCTCACATCTCTCCGCGGGAAGAGGCCCCTGCTGCTTCTCTCAAGCAGGAAGGGCAATCCCAGCAGCGCTGAGGCTTGGAAAGTGCAGAAAGCAGCCGCCAGAACCCAGAGCTGAAAAGAGACTGCTGGAAAAGCCAGGAACTACAGTTTATTGTGCATTCTAAGCCTCATGCACTCTTCGGTGTAGAACGGGGAGTCAAAGCTGAGCCAAAGGGACCAAACAATCCAGGACAAGAAAGAAAGGCAAGAGACCAGAAGGCTCAAAAGGGACGGACCATAAAAAGCGACATCCACTGGAGAATCCGGATTTTTTTTTTAATTTTTATTTATTTATTATTTGTACAGTAATTATTTGTCTGCACGCACACCTACAGGCCAGAAGAGGACACCAGATCTCATTACAGATGGTTGTGAGCCACCATGTGGTTGCTGGGAATTGAACTCAGGTCCTCTGGAAGAGCAGACAGTGTTCTTAACCTCTGAGCCATCTCTCCAGCTCGAATCCGGGTTTTTTTTTTTAAGCCCTGGGAGTTGTATTTTTAAAAAGGAGATCCCAGTGTATGGCTTATTTTTATAATAAATATCTTGAGAGTCTTATCTGGGGAAGGGAAAACAGCCCCTGGTAATCAGGAGGTGCCTTTTAAGTTTTTATCAGAGCATGAACAGGTCTGTGACACCACTTACCATATGGGATTCAGGGGCCCACTAGGATCGAAAGTCAAAAGTGGTTCTATTCGCCTTTAATCCCAGCCCTGGGGAGGCAGAGGCAGGTGGATCTCTGTGAATTCAAGGCCAGCCTGGTCTACAAAGTGAGTACAGAACAGCCAGGGCTACACAGAGAAACCCTGTTTCAAAATCCGCCCCCAAAAGCCAGGCGTGGTGGTGCACGCCTTTAATCCCAGAATCGGGAGGCAGAGGCAGGAGGATTGCTGTGAGTTCGAGGCCAGCCTGGTCTACAAAGTGAGTCCAGGACAGCCAAGGCTACACAGAGAAACCCTGTCTCGAAAAACTAAAAAAAAAAAAAAAAGACAAAATCTGCCCCCCAAAAAGTGAGTCTCCCCCCTTTTTAATTTTAAAGGTTTATTATTATGCATAGTGTTCTGCCTGCATGTACACCTGCAGGCCAGAAGAGGGCACCAGATCTCATTATAGATGGTTGTGAGCCACCATGTAATTGCTGGGAATTGAACTCAGGACCTTTGGAAGAGCAGGTGGCGCCCTTAACCACTGAGCCATCTCTCCAGCCCGAAATTTCCCCGTTAAGTGCACATTAGGCTGGCTAACTGGAGGGGGGGTGGTCTTTGACCTTATCCAGCAATGCCCCACACCTTAATACCTCCACCTCTCTTCCAATCCCCTGACCCTAGGTAGGAGAGAAAGAATGTCAGAAGGGACACGGGACACAGACCTCTATTTTTTAAAAGATTTATTTATTTATTTATTTATTTATTTATTTATTTATACAATATTCTGCCTGCATGTGTGCCTGCACACCAGAAGAGGGCACCTGATCTCATTGTAGATGGTTGCAAACCACCATGTGGTTGCTGGGAATTGAACTCAGGACGTTTGGAAGAGCAGCCAGTGCTCTTAACCTCTGAGCCATTCCTGCAGCCTGATGTACAGCTCTTTAGACTTAGTTCTGGCTCGTGAGGGTCATCCAGTTCTTTGGGTAAATACCAACCTCAGCCGTCAGGATCCCAGGCCCTGTAACAGGAGTGTTACAGCTTTATGGCTTCTTCTTTCTTCCATCCTTTCAACCACCTGACACCAGACAGGAGAGAAGGAGGGCAGTGGGGGAGGGGCATCAGGGCTGTCAAGATCCTTGGAACAAGTTTGCTGTTTTTTAAAAAAATAATTTATTTTTATTTTATGTTCATTGGTGTTTTGCCTTCACGTATGTCTGGGTGAGGGTGTCAGATCTTGGAGTTACAGACAGTTGTGAGCTGCCGTAGCCCCCACAAGTTTGCTCTTTATTGTCAGAATACCTAATTATTTCTTCTTTCTTCTTTCTTCCTCCTCCTCCTCCTCCTCCTTCTCCTCTTCCTCCTCCTCTTCTCTTCTCTGTGCATGACTACTTAACAAACCGCAACCAACTATACCCAACGGCATCCAACCACCAACCCACCATAACCCACATACTGGGGCTCTACCATTTAAATACCCTGTGAAATTGTCTTGGGGAATTCCAAATGTCACACACTATCTGCAGCTGACAAAACCATGCGTCTGCTAGAGCACAAGGCAAATCACAGTCAGCTGCTGTGGACAACCTGAAGCAGCCCCATATACCCACACCTGAGATTAAAATGAAAACATATTCTTATAATATTTCTGTGGTAAACTGGCCTCAAACGCACAGTGATCTGCCCATCTCTGCCTCCCTAAGTGCTGGAATTAAAGATGTGTGCCACCATGCCTGGCTTGTTTCTGTTTGTTTTTTTTTTTTGGTTTGGCTTGTTTTTTTTTTTTTTTTTTTTTTTAACCAGGCTGTCCTGGAACTCACAGAAATTTGCCTGTGTCTGCCTCCCTAAGTTCTGGTATTAAGGTGTACCCAACCATGCCTAGCTATATTTGTGTGTGTGGGGGGGGGGTGTCTGTGTCTGTGTGTCGGTATTTTGAAATGAAGTTTCTCTATATAGCCTTGGCTGGTATTTTTTTTTATTAAGATTTATTTATTTATTATACATATAGTGTTCTTCCTGCATTAAACTCTGAGCTGTCTCTCCAGCCCCTTCTCTCTCTCTCTCTCTCTCTCTCTCTCTCTCTCTCTCTCTCTCTCTCCTTGTGTGTGTTTTGGTTTTTCCAGACAGAGTTTATTCTCTGTGTTAGGCTTGGCTGACCTGAACTCACTCTGTAGACCAAGCTGGCCTCGAACTCACAGCGATCCACCTGCCTCTGCCTCCCGAGTGCTGGGATTAAAGGCGTGCACCACCACAGGCCCGGCTTCCCTTCTCCTTTCTTGCCCTGCCTCCTCTCCTCTCTTCAACCCCAGCGGGGCCCCAGGAAGATCAGGAGGAGGGAGATGAGCTGAGGAAAGCTACAAAGTGCAAGTATTGCTGAGAGTGAGACAAAATAACATAGAGGGTTAAGAGCCGGCTTAAACTGCTCAAGACTGTGTTGGGAAGCCTTGTATTATAAAAGAGTGTCGGGCTGGAGAGATGGCTCAGAGGTTAAGAGCACTGGCTGCTCTTCCAGAGGTCCTGAGTTCAATTCCCAGCACCCACACGGTGACTCACAAGCATCTATAATGTGATCTGGTGCCCTCTTCTGCCTGAAGTGTACATGCAGGCAGAGCACTGTGTACATAATAATAAACAAATAAACCTTTTTAAAAAGTTTCAATTATTTGTGCAATAGCCAGGTTAAGAAATAAGCTAAGAGAAACAAACAGTTTTGTAAAAGTAACTTCAAACACTTTGTTTTCCTCTCTATCCTTTTTTCCCTCTCTTATCTAGTGTTAGGCGGTTTAAAAGAAGAAAAGGGGTGGAGAGAGGCGGAAGAAAGAACCCACAAAGTAGCAAAGTCCTATTACAGGGTCTCAGTGGTGTCAGGGGATGGTTTTGTGCCGTGTTTTCTTTCTTTCTTTCTTTTAGATTTATTTATTACTTATACAGTGCCCTGCCTGCATGTACCCCTGCACACCAGAAGAGGGCACCAGGACACATTATAGATGGTTGTGAGCTACCATGTGGGTGGTGGGAATTGAACTCAGGACCTTTGGACGAACAGCTAGTGCTCTTTTTTTTATTTTTTTATTTTTTATTTTTTGGTTTTTTGAGACAGGGTTTCTCTGTGTAGCGTGGCTGTCCTGGACTCGCTTTGTAGACCAGGCTGGCCTTGAACTCACAGCGATCCTCCTGCCTCTGCCTCCCGAGTGCTGGGATTAAAGGCGTGCGCCACCACTGCCCAGCTACAGCTAGTGCTCTTAACACCTGACCACTCTCTCCATCCTGTGCACTGTGTTTTCAAATGGTGATTTCTGTACCCAGAGATCGAGTTGCAGGCCCGATGTCATTTCTTTTTTTTTTTTTTTAATTTATTATTATGTATACAGTGTTGTGCCTGCATGTACACCTGCAGGCCAGAAGAGGGCGTCAGATCACATTATAGATGGTTGAGCCACCATGCTGTTGCTGGGAATTGAACTTAGGACCTCTGGGAAGAGCAGTCAGTGTTCTTAACCTCTGAGCCATCTCTCCAGCCCCTAATGTCATTTCTACGAAGCATCTCCTGCCTCAGTGCTGTATAAAAATTGTGCTCCATCATCTCGGATTGTTTAATAAAATGTTGACCATCTAATAGCTGAGCAGGAGAGTTGAGGCACGACTTGCAATGCCAGGAGGGGGAGAGTGGGAAGGAGAAGGTCATGATGAGGGGTTGCCATGAGGGAGGCGCCATGAAGACACAGATGGAGCAGGAGCACCCAGGGAAAGCCTAAGATGGCAGGTAACAGGGCACATGGCTGGGAAGTAGCCAGGCCAGCATGGCTGTGTTAGAATAGCTGAGTGTCTGCCCAGCTATAGTGCTTTAGGCTTATTAATAAATTTAGTAAGTCTCTGTCCCATCATTTGGAAGCGTGAGTGGGCATAGAAAAAAAAAAACCAACAACAACAAACCATGTAATTTAACACAATAGCCCAGGCTTACCTGGAGTTTGCTATGAGGGTGGCCTTGAACGCCTCACCTTCCCTCCTCCATGTCCAGAGTGCAGCATGGTGGGCATGCAGCACCATACCTGGCTTCTGCAGTCCTAAGAAAGGAACTTAGGGCTTCATGAAGCTCAGTGGCTGATCCAGCTGATGGGCTGAGGTACTTAGAACAACGTCAACACTGATGGTCAGGCTTTGTATCAGGCTGGGGAATTCTCATCACTTGTGGTGGTGTGAATAGAAACAGCCCCGACAGGTTCACAGATGAGGGACTCTAGCCTGAGCATGGCAAGCGTGGCTCTGGAAGGTCCTGCCCTTCTCTCCCATTCCTCCCTTCTTCATAGAATACATTAGGTTTTATATATATATATATATATATATATATATATATATATATATATACACACACACACATATACACATATATATGTATATATACATATATGTGTGTGTATGTATATATAAATATATATATTTTCCCCCGAGACAGGGTTTCTCTGTGTAGCCTTGGCTGTTCTAGACTCACTTTATAGACCAGGCTGGCCTCAAACTCGCGCCTACCTCTGCCTCCTGAGTGCTGGGATTAAAGGCGTGCGCCACCACACCCGGCCTATCTTTACTCCTTATTCCTTCCCTTTGTTCCTCTGGGTCAGATAAATCCCTTTTGTGCTGAGAACTTGGTCTTGGGGTATTCTGGGTGGACTTTGGGGTTCCCTATGGTAGGTGGTGGCATCATTAGGAGGTGAGGTCTTGTTGGTGTCACTGGGGTGAAGGTGTCAGATGGTCAGGCCAGGCCCAATGTCCTTCTGTCTCTTCCTGCTGCCTGTCAGATGTAGAACTTCGGCTCCTTCTCCGGCACCATGTCTGGCCGCATGCCGTTGTGTTTTCCGCCATGATGCTAATGGACTAAGCCTCTGAAACTGTAAGCCAGCCCCAATGAAATGTTGTCCTTTATAAGCACTGCGTGGTCATGGTGTCTCCTCACAGTAATCAACCATTGACGATGACATCACTCACCCCCTTCCCCCTACCCCGCCTCTAATTCCAGCGGCAGAGGCAGGCGGATCACTGTGAGTTCGAGGCCAGCCTGGTCTACAAAGTGAGTCCAGGACAGCCAGGGCTACACAGAGAAACCTTGTCTTGAAAAAACAAAAAAAAAAAGAAAGAAAGAAAGAAAGAAAAAAGAAAAAGAAAGAAAACCAAACCCAAAACCCCATAGTTGGTGGCTTTGATGCAGACGCGGCCGTGACGTCACGTGACCGGCACCGCACCACGTGGTATGCCTTGGACGCCTCTGGGGCTCCTCCACCGCCCCACCATGCTTCACTCTCGTCCTCTCCGTACCTGTCAGACACTCTTCCGGTTGTCGTGACGTCTCGGAAGGCCAGTTTCCATAACGACCCGCTCGAACCCGCCTTCACGTGATATCACTTCCGTTCCTCCCCTAAACCGGCACGTAGGCGCATGTGCAAAGGGAGACGCCACAGGCAATGGGTTCCTACTGCGCAGGCGTCCTGAGCCCGAGGGCGGGGCCTGGCTGCGCCGCGGTGCGCAGGCGCAGCCGTCGGTGGGTCGGGGCTTCGGTCGACTGAAAGGTGAGTCGGGGGGTTCCTCCGCGCCCGGGGTGGGTGTGTGTGTCGCTTTGTCGGGATGCGCGGTGCTCGGGCGTCCCTAGGACAAAGGGGCTTGGGGTCGGGACGTCTGCGCCTTGCGGGGTCACGTGAGCGGGTGGCGCGAACGGGAAACTGAGGCAGGCGGCTTCCCCACGCCCCCGTGGTTTCTTTCTCAGGAAAAGGCTGGTATTTAGGGGTGTGTGTGGGTACCTCAGCTTTCTCGGGACCCCTCGGGTCTAAGGTCCTGCCACTTTGCCACCTCCGAACCTGGTGACCTTGCTCAGCCTGTAGCTTGCTCAGGGCCTCAGTTTCCCCGTTGTGTACAGGGGACGTCGTCACCACCGTCTGTCTGAGCGGCTGTCTGAGCGGTGTGTCTGGTTCGGGTGCCAAACCTAGGTGGAGTTTGGGGTTGAAAGGTGGAGGCCGCCCGTCTGCCCGCTGTGCACACTAGAGCAGGTCGCTTGCCTTCTCTGAGCAACTGTTAGCTTTTAAAGATAGTGGTAAGGCCAGTGTGCTGACACAGGCAGAGGCAGGAGGATTGTGGGGACATCCACGCCAGCAAGGACTCCTGAACAGTGTCTCAACGAACAAAACAACAGTCTCAGGCAAAGGCCCCAAAGAATAGCCTACCTCTTCAGCCCATAACCCATGATCCATTCTTGCTTTTTGTTTTGTTTTGTTTTGTTTTTTTGTTTGTTTGTTTTTCGAGACAGGGTTTCTCTGTGTAGTGCTGGCTGTCCTGGACTCACTTTGTAGACCAGGCTGGCTTCGAACTCACAGCGATCCGCCTGCCTCTCTGCCTCCCAAGTGCTGGGATTAAAGGCGTGCGCCACCACCATCGCCCGGACCATTCTTGCTTTTGTCACGGTGAGGCAGCTGGGTCCCTGGGAGTTCAGATCCAGCCTGGGCTACCTGACACGTTGAAACTATCTGGACTACAGTGTGCAACCCTGTCTCAGTAGTTTTGTTTTGTTTTGTTTTTTTGATAGAGCCTTTATGTGTTCCTGGCTGTCCTGAAACTCACTATGTAGACCAGGCTGGCCTGAAACAAAAGCCTCTGTTCAGGATTAAAGGTGTGCACCCCACCGTACCCAGCATCACAATTAATTTTTAAAAGGATGTTAATATGGCCCTGAAGTTTAGTTGTAAGCTGGGTTTGCTGCCTGTCGTCCCAGCGTGCAGGAGGCCAGGGCAGGAAGGTGAGAGTGACGTTCAGGGCCGTCTTGGGCTACAGGGTGAGATCCTCCTGTTTGCAAAACCTGGCAGTGGTGGCGCACACCTTTGATCCCAGCTCTCAAGAGGCAGAGGCAGGAGGGTCTCTGAGTTCGAGGTCAGCCACGACTACCCAGAAAAACCTTGTCTCAAAAAACTGAAACTAAAACCAAAACACAAAAATGAAATGACATCAACAACAGCTGGGCGGTGGTGGCGCACGCCTTTAATCCCAGCACTCGGGAGGCAGGGCTACACAGAGAACCGCTGTCTCAAAAAACCGAAACCAAACAAAACAGAAACAAAAACAAGAAACAAACAAAGAAAGAAAAAATTGTTGTAAATGTGCCCACCCCTCTGTCATCTGTAGGTATATTGTCTCTAAGCTGGTCCGTTAGCATCCTGCATGCGTGTTGGCCTTTGTGGGGGGCTGGGGACCACATACGGCACATACGGCCCCCACCATTTGATGAAGAAGGCTCTCCCGCTCTGCTGCGTTGTTCTGTCCCTGGTTGGCTGGTTGAGACTCTGCTTTCCCCGGCCATTCTTGTCTTCAGCAGCCCCAGGCAGGGTGTGGGGACACTGGTGGAGCTGCCCGGTGATGGGTGCTCCTGTTGGAGACAGCGCAGTGAGCAGGTGTTGGGCACAAGGATCACAGGCGTGCACCACCACGCCCGGCTCCGCTTCTACAGTTCCATATTTGAGACAGGAGCTCATGTAGCCCAGGCTGCTCTCAGCCTGTGTAGCTGAGGTTAACCTTGAACTCCTGATCCTCCCAAAGTGCTGTATGACGGGTGTGTGCAGCCATGCTCTGTCCTGTTTATTGGCTATTGTTTTTGTTTTGTTTTAGGTTTTTTGAGACAGAGTTTCTCTGTGTAGTAGTCCTGGCTATCCTGGACTCACTTTTGTAGACCAGGCTACCCTTGAATGCAAAGCAATCCGCCTGCCTCTGCCTCCCAAGTGCTGGGATTAAAGGCGTGCGCCTCCATGCCCAGCTTGGTTTTTTTTTTTTTTTAAGGCATGCGCACGGTGCGCGTGTGTTTCTGTGTCGTGTGCAGTGCCTGTGGAGGCCAGAGGAGGGCATCGGTCCTCTGGAGCTGGGAACTGGTCTTCTGCAAGAGTAGCCAGTGTGCTTAAGCAGTGAGCTGTCTCTCTGACCTGCACTGTTTCCTGAGTGCTGGGATCACAGGCCTGGCCCGGCCATAAGTATCCAATAGGCAAAGAGAGGGGGCTGTGTGGCTTGGAGACTGGCCTTCTCAACTTGCCACTTGCCACCATTCTGTGGTGCGGATGCCGCCTGGAGCAATTGTCAGCGCGCTGGGGTGCACAGCCTGAGACTAGGCCTGAGGCTCTCGGGTGTGGGAGCACGGGAGGGCTTGAGAGTGTGGACCTCGGGTTTTTACCTGGCGTCAGGGCAGTGTGGAGACAGACAGCACTGGGGGTGTTGGGCCGCCTGCCGTGGGGACGCTGAGGTTCGGTCTGCTTCTGCCCCACCCTGTGCGGCTGACTGTTCTGAGAGAGTGGGGCCTTGAGAGCCCTGTGCCCCGGCCAGAACCTTCCCGAGGCTCCAGGCCTGGGCTGTGACAAGTGGGGCCTCGTGGCTGCAAGGTACAGACCGTGGAACTCATGGTTTAAATTGTCCCTGGTTCACAGCTGGGTGGGGCTGTGCTCGTCAGAGCTGAGTGGTGACAGCCGGCACGCCAGGTCCTCTTTGTCTTCCAGTCCTGTCTCCATGGAAGACAGATGAGGTTCTCTGAGGGGGTGGCCCTGGTCAGACATCACCAGAGTCCCTTATCCCACCCCAGCACTGGGCTTTCAGTGTAGCACCATGCCTCGCTTCCTGTGTGGGCGCTCAGGATTTGAACTCAGCCCTGTGTTTGCAGAGCACACTGTGCCCCGGAGCCATCTCCCAGCCCTGCCTGCGCATGGAGGTCAGAGGACAGCTCAGGGGTCGGTTCTCTTTCCTCCGTGTGGGAGGTGGGGATGGAACTGAAGTTGCCAGGCTTGGCTCACTTACCCACCGAGCCATCTCGCTGGCCCACTTCCTATTCCTTTTTTGGTTTTTCGAGGCAGGGTTTCTCTGTGTAGCCTTGGCTGTCCTGGACTCACTTTGTAGACCAGGCTGTCCTCGAACTCACAGTGATCCTCCTGCCTCTGCCTCCCAAGTGCTGGGGTTAAAGGCGTGCGCCACCACGCCCGGCTTCCTATTCTTATTCATTTATTTGTTATTTAGTCAGGGACTCACCAAAGCCAGGCCAGCCTGGAACCTGCTGTCTTCTGCCTCAGATCCTGAGTGCTGGGATGAGAAAAGTGTTCTCACCAGGCAGGCTTGTGTGGAGGGATGAGGTTTCCTTTCACAGAAGGTGAAGGTCTGGCCTTGGCTTCTGATTTCTGATTTCTGGGGTGCACAGCCCACCACCCTCATTTGATCCCTGGCTTGGGTGCCTGGCAACGCATCTGTCCTAACAGTTGGACCCTGAGGCCAGGTCTGAGCCAGCTCGGTCGCCCGTTGATGCGGGTGGGAGGATGGGGGGCCCTCTGGGTGAAGTGGCAGTCCCAGAGCCGGGGTGGCTTCTCCTAAGGGGGGCGGCTGTCGCAGGCCTGCCCACCCCACCTTTGTCTTCATGCAGTGGTCCCCCATGGGGAGTCTCAAATATTTGCATTATATTAATGTCTGGAGGACTAGGGCCCAGGCTCTGTACATAGCAAG